>NW_020862830.1:0-13705 GCF_003713205.1 Coffea eugenioides | reverse complement strand
CTTTTTTTTCATTTTTCCAATCCAACTAAAGCCTATTTTTTTTGAATTTTTCTTTTCAAGAAAGCATTGAATAAAAACAAAATGACTACAACATATTTTTGATGTTTTCCTTTTCTTTTTTCTAAAAACTCTACGCTAATTTTAAACTTAAAAGCTAAAACTAAAAATTAAAACTAAAAGTAAACAACGAATGCAAGCAATCTAAAATGAAAATCATGAAATAGATGCCACATAAAATTATTCAAAATTTGGTGTCTACAGTTTGCCCCTCTTTGTCTGAGTTTTGAAAAAACTTGAGACAAAGAAGTAGACACCAAATACTTACCTGTGTTATTTGGCTGCAAAAGGATCCCAATGAACAAGAATTTGAATACGGGACTGACCCGAACATGAAAAATAAAACGGAACTGACCCGAACCAGAATTGAAAAAGGGACTGACCCGAACAGAAATTTATAATTGGGATAGACCCACGGGATAGACCCGGACAGAAATGTAAAATTAGATGAATTGAAGTGAGATAGAGTGTTGGTGGGATAGAAACACGCACATTAGTGAGATAGGCTCGATGCTAACGGCAGTAGGATGAAAACGCGCACGTTAGTGAGATAGACTCGATGCTAACGGCGGTAGAAATGAAACACGCATGTTAGTGAGATAGACTCGATGCTAACGGCGGTGAGATAGACTCGATGCTAACGGCGGTAGAAATGAAACACGCACATTAGTGAGATAGACTCGATGCTAACGGCGGTTAGGGAATGAAAAACACGCACGTTAGTGAGATAGGCTCGGTATGCTAACGGCTGGTAAAAATTGAAAACACGCACGTTAGTGAGATAGACTCAGATGCTAACGGCGGTAGAATGAAAACACGCACGTTAGTGAGATAGACTCGATGCGAACGCGCGGTAAATGAAAACACGCACATTAGTGAGATAGGCTCGATGCTAACAGCGGTAGGATGAAACACGCACGTTAGTGAGATAGACTCGATGCTAACGGCGGTAGAATGAAACACGCACGTTAGTGAGATAGACTCGATGCTAACGGCGGTAGAAATGAGAACACGCACGTTAGTGAGATAGACTCGATGCTAACGGTGGTTGAATTAAAACCAATCCCAGCATGACTTTTGTGAAGTTGGCGGCACAAAATCCAGGCCCAACGTAATCTTGTGATAGTTGGCGGCACAAAATCCAGGCCCAACGTGATAAAGTGAGGTTGGCGGCACGAAGTCCAGGCCCAACGTAATATTTGGAACGTTGGCGGCATAAAGTCCAGGCCCAACGTGATTTTTGGAATGTTGGCGGCACGAAATCCAGGCCCAACTTGATGTTTGAAATGTTGGCGGCACAAAATCCAGGCCCAACTTGGTGATGTGATGTTGGCGGCACGAAACTCAGGCCCAACGTGATCTTTGTGAAGTTGGTGGCATGAAAACCAAGCCCAACGTGATAACATGATGTTGGCGGCACGAAATCCAGGCCCAACGAGATAAAGTGAATGGTCAGCGGGATAAGACCCAGTCCTACCATCCAATTGGTCAAGAACTTGAATTTGATTTGTCAGGAATCAAGAAATTTGATTTTCCAAGTAACAAAAATTTGAATTTTGATTTTTGATTTTTGACTTTTGAATTTTCTGATTTTTCGAGAGAATTTTTTTTCAAAAATAATTTGCCCCAGTGTAGGGCCTTCTCTTTCCCTTCTTTCTTCTCTTTCTTCGGCATCGCCCTTCCACAACTCAGAAGCTCTTTCGTCGATTTCGACTATGAATACCTGCACAAGGGGGCTTACATGCACTTCAAATTTTCATGAAAAGGGCAGCGTGATTGACTTGAAAAATACATTATTTGATTCTTGGACGAAATCCTCAATTGGATTACACAAATATTTGCCCCTGTGTGGGCTTATTTTGTGAAATCTCATAAACAAAAATTTGCCCCAGTATGGGCCCACTTGACTTCAAAAATTTTGCTTGGATGACGCTCCATTTGTTTGAACAAAGTATGCATAGCATGTGAAGAAAATTGAAATGTCTTGCTTAAACTCATATAGCAAAATTCATGATGAATATTTCCAAGATAACACCAAATTCAAGAAGATTTCTTCCTCACTTTTAGCATCGGTGCTTTGGGTAGTGGGTGACCCTTTCCAGTTGGCTCGTCTCTCAGGACCAATCAAGTGACTTTATTTTTGATTTTACGGTGGTTAAGGGAAATGAGAGGCTAAGATTTATCTGGCTCTTGTGCTCAAAAAAGTAATCCATTCAACATCACAGCTTAGTGAAAGCAAAGAGTTTGTCATTCTTATTTCTTAAGAAAACCTAGTCAACGTATAAGCTTCATGGGCTTGCAAAATTTTGGGTAGAAATGATAGCTAAACATGTGAAATCTGGTTATACCCTCATGATCATGAGTGATCGATGGGTTTTTATGAGCATAATCCTCACTTTGGATTGTCATGAAGGAATAAGTCAACGATGGACTTTATTAGCTTGTAATGTGGATTGAAGACGACAGCTAAAGAAATAATTTCCAAAGGATATTGCACCGAAGATCGCATTTTTCAACACTGCCCTCATCTGGACTCCAGATTCTTGGACTTTGTTTAACTTTTTATCATCACCCAACAGGGTCTTTCAGCATCAAATCTTTTTGCACCTTTCTTTTGCATTCATTTCGCTCATTTTTCTTTTCTTTTTCCCCCTTCGCGGGGTTTCACATGAAGAGCAGTGTCAACCTCACACCTAATCAATTCAGAATACAGCTAAAATTTTCCGGCATCAGAAATTTTCTTGACAGGGCCATTGCAAAGAACAAGAGTCAGGACTTTCGGCTTTGTAATGGGGTCAGGTGGGGTGCTTAGAAAAGTTAAGGCCTGAAAACGGATTTCAAAAGTGGTTTGAAGAATCTGAGATCGCATTGTTGCGCCAAACCCTATTTTAGGGTAAAATCAGAATTTGCCTCGGTTTTTGCTCAATTGAGGCTTTTCACTTTCATTTCCTTTTCCCTTTTGACTTTTCGGCCCTTTTGCCATTCTTTTGAACTTTCATAAAATTTGCCCCAGTTTATTTTTGAACTGAGGTTCTCTTTTCTTCTTTTGCTTTTGATTTTGTTGCTTTTCACTTTTCACCTTTTGAAACTTTCTTTTCAACTCAAACTCGCCCCCAGTGTGGGGTTTGCGATTCTCAGGGGTTGCCAAACGAAATAATTTATTCTGATGGCTCAAAAGGGATAACTAGGGATAAAGTGTTCGATTGGAAAAGAAGATGGCCTGACTTGTATTCCATTCCTTACAACAGCTCTGAAAGGAAACTTTCGTTAATGCGAAATTTTTTGCGTGTGTCTGAATTAATTGACTGAGGAAGACCCTTGCTCATCCATATTTGTGAAACATAGGCGATTCACATGGACAAAAACCCTTCCTTTTCTTTTTTCAAAAATTGAAACCCAGATAGATTCAAATTTCTCCAGTTTGTGATTCCCTCTTTTCTTTTCTTTTAGCATTTTGCTTTTCTCTTTTCCTCTTTTCTTCTCTTCCCCAATGTGGGGTGCGATCATAGATGCTTTGAAAAGAACCTCCAATTTTGGCTTAAATGAGGATGCAAGGGATAAATAGTGTTTGGATTGTAGAAGCGATGGCCAAAGTATCATTCTTACACTTCATGACAACTAGAGTAACGAAATGCTCATTGACAATCCATTCTTCTTTTTGATATTTGAAAACTTTCTAATGAAGGATAGTGATCATCAAGGCGTTTATTTGGAACGAAATTATTCTTTCAAAGGCTCAAATGGGAGAGCAAATGATAAAATCTGTATAGGTAGAGAAAAGGATGCTCGAAGTATCATTCCAAATTTTCCAAACAAATAAGGATAATGCACATTTTGCTTTCACTTAGATGTGATTGAATCGATTAAACACAATGGATATTTTCAAGCAAAGATGGCCCCAATTTACGAATTATCAATCAATGTGACTGATTTTATTTTGGGGCTAAGTGAAGGAGACAAGATATCTCCTTGGGCCTTCTGAATGACCTCTTTCAAGTTCTGAGCACTCTTATTGTGTAGCTTGGGCCACCAACCTGGTGTATATATTTGTGAGTTTTCAGGCCAGAGGTTGAAAAATCTCAATTTGAGTTTATTTCTTAAAATTCACCATGAAATCTCTTAATGAGCTCAATAAAGAATGAAATGTACATAAATATACACAAAACAAAAATTATCCAAAAATTTTATTGTTGAAAAAGTTTGAAACAAAATTTCTCAATCAATTATGATACAAATGAGAAGAGAGAGACTTGTAAAGAGCTCCACATATACACTTTTTGCCTCTTTCCCCCTGGGAACAAAATGTATTAACAAATCAAATATACAAAATTTCCCTTTGGAAAACAATTACAACATCTCTCAGAGGCTTTAGCGTAGAGCTTCCAGATAAATCATTTATGTTTTCGTTGTAGGATCTGCCCAAGAATCAAATAACACTTGTAATCTTCAAACTTTATTGGATTAAAATTATCACCAGATATAGAAGAATGTTTTCGTCTTATTGAAACATTTTTATGAATGCAGGGGAGGGGAAAACAAAAGAAAAATACCCCGAGTTAGTAAGCAAAACTGCAAAATCGGTATGCATGTCCTATGGGGGAACCCTTTTTATGCCAAGGGTAGGCCTAGCATGAAAATGCAATCCGCTAGAATAGGCACTATACAATACCTGATGGATCCGATCAACTCATTGAGTGAAAAATAATTTGAAAAATTTGGCCAATTGAAGTGAAAAGAGACATTTGTCCTAAAATGAGGGAAAAGTCCGAATGGATTGCTACTTTGATCGACGCATGGAATAATGTGTAAAAGAGATTGCAATGTCTCAATTAATTTATTCGGTGACCCTTAGACTTAAACCCTAAAAAGGGAAAAAACGGGTCAAATAGATTGGATAAAATTGATGATTTATTTAAAAATGACCAAATTGCCCTAAAAATAGGTAAACTGGTCAAATGAATTAAATGAAATTTGATTTATTCAAAAATTGATCGAATCACCCTAAAAAGGGTAGATTGGTCAAATGAACGAACCTTGATTTATTCAAAATAAATTCGATTGCCCTAAAAAGGGGTGGACTGGCCAAATGAATGAAAGAGAGATTGATGATTTATGCAAAAATCGACCAAATCACTCTAAAAGGGTAAGTTTGTCAAAGGAATTGAATGATTTTTCAAAAATCGACCGGATGACCCTAAAAAGGGTAAATTGGTCAAATGAATTGGATGAAATGAATTTATTCAAAAATGATTAGATTGAATGAATTGGAAAAAAATGGATTGGATAAGATGGATGATTTGTTCAAAAATCGATTGAATTATTCGCCCACTGGGTGGTTTCAAGAAATCATTACAATGCCTTGGTCTATGAGCCTCTAAAATCAAAATTTGGCCTCTACATTTATCGTCTCAACAATGAGGAATCATTTGTGAATTTTCTTCGAATTAATGTCCTTTTACGCAAGGGAATTTTACCAATTTTGAGAAAATGGCCAAAAAGTGATTATTAGATGCTCATATTCCAAAAATTGCTTCATGAAAAATGATCGGATCTTTACCTTACCTTGTGCACTACCCCTTCGGATGGTACGAGAAAGGTAAACGTGCAAGTCTCATTTGGATTATATATCCGAGACATGGGGTGGTTCATTCCTAACACGGGATCCCCTAAATGGCATTCCCTTTCTAGGGTTTATGCATGATGCCATTTTATTAAAGCGATATAAACATGTGACAAACATGGCCTAAAGGATATGAATAATGCATCGGGGGAAAAGGTCTAAAATGACATGTACTTATCGAAAATTCAATGTAATGACTGAAATTTAAACATGTGAGCTATCTAGTGGGTAAGTCACTAAAAGAGTGCCAAAGAGGCCTCTTATTGCTAAGGCATATGAATGCAAGCCAAGAAAACACAAGAATGGTTAGTGCAATTGATAATACACATAACACATTGGGAGCAATTAAGAAAAGAAATACAATAAAGCAAGTAAAAGGGGCGGAACCCCTTCCCTCGTGCCTAATGTGCTTAAAAGGGTGAGGCTGACTCTAACTTAGGCAAACTCTAACATGGATGCATGAGGCTGGGGCTCACTAATGCCTAGACTCGATAAAGCTTCGGCTCCCAAGCCTTCAGACCTAAAGGCGAAGGGTCATCACTCCCAGGGCCTTTGATCGGTGGCTCGAGTGATCCCTTAGGTAGCGCTATGGGCGCAGAGCACACCATCCGCCTACCCAAGGCAATCGATCCTAGTCCTACAAGGCGGTGTGGGATGGCGCCCACGAAAAACAAAATAAAATGGGATTAAAGCAAGTAAACGTGCACGTATGAAGTGTTCCCCTATTTTGAGGGAAGGGGTTGAGAACCAACGCGAGGCTCTAAAGGTGACACACCCCTTCCCAAATGCAATGCAAGCGCGAGATAATCAAGTAAACAACATCCAATCAACCAATCACACATACGTGAGTGAGGGAATAGTTGGATACGCGCGCAAGGCAAAAGGCCCTAAAAATGGAAAATGCAAGCCTAATATCCAAATGCAATGCATAAAAAGGGTAGAAAAAGGAAACGAATGGCTAAGTCAAATGCTTGGACCCACTTAGGAATTCCCCAGTGGAGTCGCCAACTGTCGCGCCCCACTTTTTGAATCGAAGTGTGAAGTGTGGTGCAAAATGAAAAGTAAAAAGGCCATGGGACTTGATAAAGCGACGGTTTGGCCATATAAAGTTCAAAAAGGGTTTTTTGAAAAATGGAGTCGCCACTTGGTATAGAGTTAGGGTGTACCAAGTCACCCAAAAATGATTTTTGTTTTTGAATGAAAAAAAGTAAATAAACCCTTTTAGAGAACTTTTGGGTCTACGTAACCAAAAGAGGGATCGGGGGTCACATTTGACGAAGGGGAAGGCAAGGATAAAAATCCAAGGCACCCCTTCGACCTAGCCAAGGCTAGTTGCGTGACTTAAACCAATTTTTCCTAATTTTTCTACCCAAGGTATGCATCGCGTGTTTGGATATGTCTATATGAATGCAAAAACCTAGACCTAGGGGGACATGGGGGAAATTTCTCTTCAAAGGTTGAGTGATGCCAATCACATTAATTGTGAAGCCCAACAATGATCCTTTTGGAGAGGTCACACCTAAACCTAAATGACGTGAAAAAATGAGTGGATGAATGCATGCCATGAAAAATGTGCGTTTGTGTGAAAAAGTAATAAAAACAATAGTGTGAGTGGAAGTGTGCAAAGAAAATGTCCTTGAATGTATAAAATATACTCCAAGTGCTAGTGGGCAAAATGCATGTATGCAATTTAAAGAAAAGTGCGAAAGTGTCGGTGTGCAAATGAAGATGAAAGTACTCGTGTGCGAGTGAAGATAAAAGTGTTCGTGTGCAAGTGAAGATAAAAGTGTTCGTGTGCAAGTGAAGATAAAAAAGTGTTCGTGTGCAAGTGAAAGTGATAAAAAGGTGCATGTGTGCAAATGAGACAAAAGTGAAAGTGTGATGATAGAGTGGATTGAGAATGCATGAGCCTAGGGAATTCATGCATATTGGGTACGGGGAGACCTAAATCGTGACTCAATTTGCCCTTTTATAGAGAGGATACAAGCGTGCTAAGGCTTTAGGAAAAGCCACACTCGTCTATATCCCATATTTAAGGGGACTTCCAAGCAAATGAACCCTATAACTAGTATGAGATGCAAAAAATCCTAAAATGAGGGGAAAAGAGGTTCGAGGAGCATGCCAGATGATAAAACTAAGGAAAAATGCATGATATGTAGTGAACAGGCAAATAATGTACTAATGAAAAACAAAGGAAAAATCCTATTGGGTCTAGCGTTGGGCTAGCCCTTTCTATGAATTCCTAATGAAATAATGAGCCACGACTAGCATTGGACTAGTGTGGTGACGTACATTCATCCATTCCATTCATTCATGGTTAAGAAAGCAAGTAGACATGCCAAAACACTCGTAAACACGTAACACGTAACACTTAGCATGCTCGACTAGATGCAAGAGCCTAATAAAGCAATTAAACATGTAGCAACAAAAGCAAGCCACCAAGGGGAAGGGGAAGTGGACCAGATGCTCTCCGAGCCCTATCTATTACAAGCCAAGAGGTGTACACATACCCCATAAAAGCATAAAGGGGAAGGGGAAATGGACCAGATGCTCTCCGAGCCCTATCCATTACAAGCCAAGAGGTGTACACATACCCCATAAAACTTAAATAAAAGTAAAAAGTAAGTAAATGCATGCAAGGAGGTAAGGAAAGCGAAGTAGACAGGCATATTCACATAACACATAAGATCACATAGGAGAGACAAAAAGGGATAAAAGAAGTGGTACCTCCCTTGAGTTGGAGCTCTAACGTAGTGGAGTTACTAATGTACCCTCCAAAATAATAAGAGGGTCAAGGTACCAATTTATTTGGGAAAAATTAAAGGAAATAAGCAATCACAAGCTCACTTGGTCATAAAGCCCCTAAAATCATGAATTAAGTGCAATTGAAACGAAGCATGGTAGTCAATTGAAACAAACAAGCAATGAATTGCAAAAATTAAAACTACTAAGGATTAAATTGATGAAATCATTCAATTGACTGGGCCATAGTGAAGAAGAAAGGAACTTGGGGGATCAAATTGCAGTTTGTAGCAATTATTTCATGCATGCACGAAGGCTGAAGCAGTTTTTCTTCATTTTTCTTTTTGCTGGTTTCGGCCAAAGCTTCCTATGGGCTTAAGCATACAACAATCCTTAGGCAGCCAATATCAATCCTCAAACCCAAAAGAAACAACGAGATCAGCAACTAAAATCCATCAGTAATCATCTCATCAACAATTAATGAACATCCTAACATCAAACAACCATTGAAAACCCAAGCAAAGAGAAAAATGAGGACAAACGGAAATGCATTTTGCATCTGATGAAACCAGTGGGGATTTTACCAGGAGCACAAGAAAGTTTTCAATCACATCACTCAAACCATCAAACATCAAACCCTTTCTAATCCTTGTGAGCAATATTAAGCCACTAAAAACCAGTTTGCAAAACATGAAAAGCAAACGAAAATTAAGACAAACAGAGAAAGAAAAGAAAAAGCTCTAAACTCCGGATTCATTCACAAGTTTCTGGGTTCCTTTATCAAACATTTAAATCATGCCAACCAACCTCTAAGCTAAAGAAAGCTTGCAATTTACTCCATTTAACACCAAAACCTAACATTAGAATTGCACCAACACAAAAACAGCAACCGGGGAAACATCAAGACAGCAAATCATGATGAAAAATCAAGGAACTAAACCAGCCGCAAAAACGCCACAGGATTCATGCCTTTTGGATTTGGATTCTCATGGAAACAGTGTTAAAGAAAGAAAGGGAGAAGCAAGGGTTACCTCAGAATGTTTGTGGCATCGAACCAATGTGAAATCTCCAAGAAATGGCGTGCTGACTCTTGAAATGAAGCAAAAGGAACTTTGCCGCAAAAATTCGGCGATGATGAGTCCTGATTTGGGAGGGCTATGGATGTTGCTTTAGGGAGATTCCTAAATGAAGTTCTGGTTTTACTTGCCAAGATGGTGCAGAAATCAAGAGTTCTTCCATAAAGCTAAGAGCTTTTCAGAAATTGGTCACGAAATCAAGCTGGTTCGTCAGCCGAGTGATGAATTTTTCTCTTTTTTGCTAGCAGCCATCCTTTCTTGCTTTCTTCAGCCGTGGAAAACTCTCAAGCTCTCATTTTTCCTCAAGCTTCAGAAACTTATTCACAAGCTTTCTCTTTTCCAGAATCCCAGCCCGTAGCCCTCTCTCTCACTCCATCTCTTTCTTACCCAAAGACCTGGCCGTCACCTCTGTTTCTTTTCGTTTTCCGGCTCTCTATCCTCTCTCCTTAGCCGTTCACTCTTCTCCTCCACACTAGCCTCTCTGCTACTTTTGTTGTTTGCTCTCCAAGCTGCTGAACTCCAAAAAACTCTCCTACCCTTTTCCTTTTTTTTTCTATTGCCTCCCCTTTTTCTCCGTTGCCTGTCGTGCCCTCTCCTCCTTTTGCTCACCGAAAAAACTTCCCCCTTGCGGCTGTGTTTTCTCTTGCTATTTATACCAGGAACCCCCCCTCCTAAAACCCTTAGCACTCTTCTATATTTTCAGATAAGGGCTGCCCCAATGGCGGGCTGCCCAATGCTCCTTTGCAAGCTGCGGCAAAAGAGCTTGCATGGCCGCAGGGAACTTCTTTTTTTTTTTTGAAAAACAACTTTGATAATTACAGAAATTGAATAAAAATAAAAATATAAATAATAATAATAACAAAATTAACAAACCAGGTAATATATATAACAAAACAAAAATAATTTTAAACAAAACTAAGACAAAAATGGCCATTTTAATTTTCCAATTTTCATTATTTTCTTTCTACTCAAAATAACCAATAACTACAAGTGCCCAAAGATTGAATTTAAAGATAAACATATTTTTGTGAACAAATTTTCCTTTTTCCTTTTTCTCTTTTTTTTTTGCATTTTCGCAATCGCAACTAAAGCCTATTTTTTTTGAATTTTCCTTTTCAAGAAAGGGCATTGAATAAAAACAAAATGACTACAACTATTTTTGAATGTTTTCTTTTCTTTTTTCTAAACAACTCTAACGCTTAATTTTAAACTTAAAAGCTAAAAACTAAAAATTAAAACTAAAAGTTAAACAACGAATGCAAGCAATCTAAATGAAAATCATGAGAATAGATGCCACATTAAAATTATTGCAAAATTTGGTGTCTACACTGCAATTGGAATGGGTCAAGATATATATATCAAATATACATCAAAGGTTCCAAACTACATATCAAAAGCGAAGCGTCCACGGCTTCCACTGCGCGCACTCTGATCCTTGATACCAACTATTATACAGGAGGAAGTCCAAAACTAGACTATTACACAACCAATCAATTCTAAACGTTCAATACAATCCCAATATGAACCATTACGCAAAAAGGAAATCCAAATTCAAGCCACACATGAGATAATCCATGAATAAACACTACAAGCCACTCCTTCGCCTTGAGCCCTGTGGAGGGGAATAAAAACATTTTTGGGGTGAGCTAGAAGCTCAGCGAGTAACCAGTAAAATCAGTAATCAAATCGGTTTAACCATAGTTCATTTCAATGATGTTCAATTCAAATCAAATGATAAGTCCAGAAACAATTTCAACGTTTACAAAACATTAAATATGGAGTATCAATAATTCAAGAAACATGTACAATGGAAAGCGATAGTAACAGTCGTGAAAAGGATACATTCGTTCTCCTGTCATTTCATTGCATTTTTGGTTTCATTCGTGCAATCATTCACCCCGTCCCTGGCTTTTTGGCCAGGCTCCACCAACCTACGAAGGTCGAATACTCGAGTACTACCGGAAACGTTCACTCCAAGTTCCAGTCGCCCGACGATCCGCTTCTGGCTTCGAGACGACCGGGTAACAAGGGGCAATGGCCAGTTCAGCCCAAAAGGCTTACATTCATGCGCAAGTAGCATTTATAATTAATCATTGAAAAATTTCATATTATTTAAGTCGAGTGCGATAAAAGTACACACTCACCCTAGAAATACTCATTTTAACAATCATTGAAAGCAAATCAATAATAACAAGACACTGATATGCAAGCACGGCATGATATGTAAGAAAAACATTCCAAAAGTAACTTTGAAAACAGTTCAAAAGTAAATATATGCAAGAAATGGTTCCATAAATAACTTTTTAAGAAATAGTTTGAAGTCACTCACCTCCATGGCTCAGAAACCATCCATCATATTGCATTACTTCACTCAAGTCCAAGCCCTAAAGCACAAACGCAAAGCAATCAAGCCCATTCAAAATTCGGACAGCATTTCCCCTAAATTTCTTTACTTTTCCAGCCATCAAGGCTTCATTATTTCCTCAGTCAGTCCCAAAGGTACACACACAACAAGTTCATATAATAGTCATTCAGCAAGCTCCAAGTAGTACTAGTACAAGTCAAGCTAGGGAAAAGTCCGGAAATGAAAGTTTCGCTCCAAAACCAGAAAAACAGTTTTGACGTCATTTTGCGGTAATGGTATCAAAGGCGCTACGATTGTCGGATGAAGGTGCAAGACCCACCGTTTCGAAGCTAAGAACCAGGGCTACAACAATGTAGAAGTTCACTCAGTCCAAATCCTAGCAAAACTAGGTCAAATATGCAGAATACCAAACCAGAACCGTAATTGTAGGTTTACAAATTACACTATGCTATAATCAGTACAACTCAGTCTAAACAGGTCCAAATGCAGAAATTCCAAAGGCATATGGTAGCTAGGGCATCAAGCTACATTTCAACAGAAGACCTCAACACCCAAATCCAAAACAATTCCAGTCAAAACAACCCATTTCAGACGCAGTTCTAACATCCTGATGAACCCAGAACAGCAATAGTAATTTCGGCTTATCTCATTCTACACTACTCCAATTGACCTGAAATTTTACAGGCACCCTTAAAACATGAATACCTACAACTTTCATGTTTTGAGCCAAGGCCAATTCGGCCTCTATCTAGGACCAAAAATTTCGGACAGAATGAAGAACCAAGAACCCTAATTTTCCAGATTTCTTCCAAAACAGAATTTACTTGCAATCTTCCACTTTTTCCACCTTCTAGAATCATTAAACATCATTTCCAATCATCATACATAACCACATAATAACAATCATATGAGAACAGAAAAATCCTGATTAAATATAAAACTTCACTAATTTCAACCAAAATCATGAAATCATCCATAAAATCACTTATTCAACCACCACCAATCACTAATTGAACATTATCAAGATCAAAGGAAAGGTTCCTTAGTCACTTACCATGCAAACCCAAGGAAAGACCCAACTTAGCACCTTTGCTTCTCCAAAAACTTCACCAAACTAACCACTAACACCAAATGGAGAGATTTTATGGAGTAGAAACAAATTTCAGCACTTGGGTTGGATGATTTGAGCTAGTTGGAAGCTTAAATGGTGAAGAGCTCTCTTCCTTTCTTCCTTAAGGTTGGTCGGCCAAAGAAGAGAAAGAAATGGTGATTTTTGTGGTAAATTTGAGATATTCAAACAACAATTGGTAAGAAAGGTCAAAAGTCAAATAAGTGGCAACCTCTCTTAAAGTGACACATGTCACTACATTAAATGCATTTCTATCCTTTTGTTTCCTCTCACATCAATCACATCTCATCCTCTACTTATCTCTTAACACCCGATAAATTTCCACTAGTATCCGGAATTTAACCTAATTGGCCGAATTTTTCCGAACTTCTCGCACTCGTGGGTCCCACGTCCGATATATATTCTTAATTTTTCAAAAACTAACCGATACTAGAAAATCATTTTAAAATTATTTTTGCTCATAAACTTTATCTGGGGAAATTTTCTAATCAAGAAAATGTAGAAAAGGCGGGCGTTTAAAAAATAAACCCTAGAAAATTAGAAAATATCCGGGTTCTCAAACTCATTTTTTTTCGGGGCGTCACACACAAGTGCATCTTCAGAATCTGAGGCAAATCATTGGGTAAGTCATGTAGTTTACAAGTAGATTGAATTGTAGTCATATTAATGTTCTAATTTTTTGAACTTTGCTTGGATTCGTTTTATGGTGAATTCAT
>NW_020862829.1:0-32058 GCF_003713205.1 Coffea eugenioides | reverse complement strand
CCAATCTCGGCAGGACCGGGTTTAATCCCGCTGACCGCTTATCTCACATTGGGACCGGGTTTTATCCCGCCAATCTCGGCAGGACCGGGTGTAATCCCGCTGACCGCTTTTCTCACATTGGGACCGGGTTTTATCCCGCCAATCTCGGCAGGACCGGGTTTTATCCCGCTGACCGTCCACACCCCGTCAGGCTCAGATGTCGTCTCACTGACCAATTCATCATACTGGGACAAATTTTGAAAAGATTCCCTCAAAAAAAAAATCAATCAAAAAAATCCAAAAATCAAAAAAAAATCCAAAAATCCAAAAATCCAAAAATCCAAAAATCAAAAAGTCAAAAAATCAAATCAAGTTCTCACGGCAGGTTCGGGTTTGATCCCACTGTCCGATTGTCAAAAGACATTTCATTTTCACCGCCACTGGAGCATGGGTTTGTCCCACTAGTGTGCCTTTCAATTTTCATTTGCACCACTAACAAACATGGGTCAGTCCCATTAACACTTCATTTCGCTTCTTTCATTTGCATCACCAATAAACATGGGTCAATCCCACCAACACTCCATCTCACTTCAATTCATCAATTTTACATTTCTGTCCGGGTCTATCCCGTGGGTCTATCCCAATTTTACATTTCTGTCCGGGTCTATCCCGTGGGTCTATCCCAATTTTAAATTTCAGTCCCATTTAAATTGCTGTTCGGGTCAGTCCCGTTTAAATTTCTGTTCGGGTCAGTCCCGTTTAAATTCTTGTTCGGGTCAGTCCCCCCCGTTTAAATTCTTGTTCGGGTCAGTCCCGTTAATTGCTGTCGGTCAGTCCCGTTTTAAATTTCTGTTCGGGTCAGTCCCGTTTAAATTCTTGTTCGGGTTCAAAGTCCCCGTTTGAATTCTGTTCGGTTCAGTTCCCGTTTAAATTTCTGGGGTCAGTACCCGTTAAATTCTTGTTACGGTCAGTCCCATTTAAATTCCTGTTCGGGTCAGTCCCGTTTAAATTTCTGTTCGGGTCAGTCCCGTTTAAATTCCTGTTCGGGTCAGTCCCGTTTAAATTCCTGTTCGGATCAGTCCCGTTTAAATTCTTGTTTGGGTCTATCCCATTTAAATTTCTGTCTGGGTCTATCCCATTTAAATTCCTGTTCGGGTCAGTCCCGTTTAAATTTCTGTTCGGATCAGTCCCGTTTAAATTCCTGTTCGGGTCAGTCCCGTTTTAATTTCTGTTCGGGTCATCCCGTTTAAATTCGTTAATGTTCGGGTCAGTCCCGTTTAAATTCCCTGTTCGGGTCGTCCCGTTTAAAATTTCTGTTCGGGTCAGTCCCGTTTAAATTCTTGTTCGGGTCAGTCCCGTTTCAAATTTCTGTTCGGGTCAGTCCCGTTTAAATTTCTGTTCGGGTCAGTCCCGTTTGGGTCAGTCCGTTTAAATTCTGTTCGGGTCAGTCCCGTTTAAATTCTTGTTCGGGTCAGTCCCGTTTAAATTTCTGTCTCGGGTCAGTCCCGATTTTAAAATTTCCTGTCAGGGGTCAGTCCCCATCGTTTGAGTAATTCGCAGCCGAATAACACAGGTAAGTATTTGTTGTCTACTTCTTTGTCCCAAGTTTTTTCAAAACTCAGACAAAGAGGGGCAAACTGTAGACACCAAATTTTTGGTGTTTTATTATTTATTCATTTGCTATTCGTTTTTATTTGTTCTATTTTTATTCGTCACATTTAGTTTTATTTACTTTTAGTTTTAGTTATTTTAGCCATTTTAGCTAGAATTTCTCAAAGGAAAAAGAAAAGTGTTCAAAAAAACATGTTTTAGTTGTTTAGGATTTAGTTTCATTATTTAAAGAAAAAAAAGGAAAAATGAAAAATGAAAAATGAAAAATGATGATGATTTGGAAATTGCATTTCTTCGTTGTTTCTAGTTTATTTTTCATCCAATATTAATTAAAGTGTTTTTTGTTATTTATTTCTGTTGTTTTAATGTTGTTGCAAAAAAAAAAAAAAAAAAAAAAGAAAATGCGGCATGCAAGCTGCGTTTTGGCAAAGCTTGCAAGGAAGGGCTTCGGGCAGCCCTTGGCTGTAAATACAGAAGAGGGCTGGGAGTGTTTAGGGTTGTGAGGTTTCCATATAAATAGAAAGAGAGCCAGCAGCCGCAGGGGGGAGGTTCTCGGATGAGGTGAAAAAGAAAACAGCGGAGAGAAAAGGAGAGCTTTGGTTGGCGGCGGTAGAAAGAAAAAGGCTGCGGAGGCTTATTGGAGTGAAGGACTGAAAAGAACTAGAAAGCTACTAGGGTTTCTGGGGAGCGAGGGAGAGTTTCTGGGACGGCAAAAAGAAAGGAAAAACTGAGAGGAGAGAACGGCTAAAAACTGGAGAGAGCAGGGAGTTTTTGGGGGGCTAGCAGCGATTCCCCAAGATGCGTTTGATGAACAGCAACGAAGGTCGGATATCTATACCTACGAGGCGCCGTGGCACATATACGCCATGAACTAGAGCGTCCGCAGGGACCAAGAATACCGGCTAACCATCGCCAGTCTCATGAAGCAGTATCCCAACCGCCTGGAAATCGTCCAGCTCGATGACACCAACGGCGAGATCCGCTCCGACCCCAACCTCTGCTTCGAGCATCCCTATCTTCCTACCAAGATTATCTTCATCCCTGACAAGGAGTACCAGAAGCCCGACCTCCTCGCCACCTCCAGTGACTGGGTTTGGAGGGTCGCCGACGATGGAGCCCGTGTCGACATGAAGAGCTTCCTCAACAACAACCGCAACAGCGAGTTCTCCGACCTCCTAACCTCCTTCGACTGGAACGAGGCCGAGCCCAAGCGCATCAGCGCCTCCAGCGTCGACACCACCTGCACCATCTGGGACATCGACCGAGAGACCGTCGACACCCAGCTCATCGCCCACGACAAGGTAGACGTCCTGGACATCCACCTCCCCACGCTTCCAGTCGTGGAATCGCAGCGGCACCAGGCCAGTGTCAACACCATCGCCTTCTCGAATAAGTTTCAGATTCTGAGGGTATGGCTCGATCCCAGGTAATCGCTACCGTAGCTGCAATAACCGTTTTCTTATCCCTTGTTTGAATCGCACGCATGCTTTTTTTTCCAGAACTAAGTATGACATTTTTTTGAGTTGCTTGTTCGCTTGGATCATGGTTGCTTAATCTAAAGTTGTTAGTTGCTTAATCCTAGTCGAAGCTGTGTATTTGAACCAGAAAATCTGGGTTCGTTTGCAAGCAAAGTGCAGCAATTTCATTCTTGGTTGATTGAAGCTTAATAGAAAATAGCTGCAGAAAATGATATCTGAAAAATGCAGAAATGTTTTCGATGTTCGCGGCTGGTCTTTCTTTTGTTCGTTCATATGTTCCAGTAGCAGTTTTCCTTGCGTTTTTGTGAATCTTGGGGTTTGCTTAAGAGCATGTTTGAGGGGTTTTTGGTTTGGGCAGCATTACGCCAGATTTTAGTTGCTGTTTTTCTTTTACAAGGCATGCGTGTGATTAGCAACTTAGAAAATAACAGCCATCAACCCGGATTTTCCTGATTTGATCTAGCAATGATAGTGTATTATTTGGCTTGGTTGGTGATTTGGGGGATTGTCTTATGATCATTTGATTCAAAAGTTGTTATTGGTTGGTAATGTTTGGGTTGGTAATGAAGCAACAGGCTGCGGTTGAAGGTAAACCAGAAGATGAGAAACAAAGGCTTCGTGCATGCATGAAATAATTCTTTAAAATTGCCTCTTAACCCCCTCAAGTTTCACCTTATGCTACTATGACCCACAAAATTGAGAAAACTAATCAATTGGGTCCCTGTGATTTTTGCAGCAATGCATTATGACCCAACCAATTGAATAATGTCCTCAATTTGGTCCTTGGTAGCTTTAATTTTTGCAATTGCGTTGCTTGCTTTACTTCAATTAACTACCATGCTTTGTCATTTGCATTTAAGCCATAACTTTAGAGGCTTTACGATCAAGTGAGCTTTGTTTTTGCACATTTTCTTTAATTTTCCCAAATAAATTGGTACCTTGACCATTTCTTTTATTTTGGAGGGTAATTGAATAATTCCACTTCATTGGGGCGTCAATTCAAGGGAGGTACACTCTATCCCTCATTTGCACTACATTTAGCCTTACGTGCTCCTACGTGTTATGTGAATATGCATGCCTACTCCGCTTTCCTTACCTCCTTGCCTGCATTTGCTTGTTTTTACTTTTATTTAAGTTTTATGGGGTATGTGTACACCTCTTGGCTTGTAATAGATAGGGCTCGGAGAGCATCTGGTCCATTTCCCCTTCCCCTTTATGTTTTCATGGGGTATGTGTACACCTCTTGGCTTGTAATAGCTAGGGCTCGTAGAGCATCTGGTCCATTTCCCCTTCCCCTTGGTTGCTTGTTTTTGTTGCTACATGTTTAATTGCTTTAGTAGGCTCTTGCATCTAGTCGAGCATGCTAAGTGCTACGTGCTACGTGTTTACGAGCGTTTTGGCATGTCTACTTGCTTTCATAACCATGAATGAATGGAATGGATGAATGTACGTCACCACACTAGTCCAATGCTAGTTGTGGCTCATTAGGCCATCCCTTTTTGTTAGTGCATATTTGCATGTTCACTACATGTCATGCATTTTTCTTAGTTTTATCATTTGGCATGCTCCTCGAGCCCCTTTTCCCTCATTTTAGGATTCTTTGCATCTCATGCTAGTTAGGGTACATTTGCCTGAAGAGTCCCCTTAAATATGGGATATAGACGAGTGTGGCTTTTTCTAAGCCTTAGCACGCTTGTATTCCCTCTATCAAAGGGCAAATTGAGTCACGATTTAGGTCTCCCCGTACCCAATATGCATAAATTCCCTAAGCTCATGCATTCTCAATCCACTCTATCATTACACTTTCACTTTTGTCTCATTTGCACACATGCACCCTTTTATCACTTTCACTTGCACACGAACACTTTTTTATCTTCACTTGCACACGAACACTCTTATCTTTACTCGCACACGAGTACTTTCATCTTCATTTGCACACCGACACTTTCGCACTTTTCTTTAAATTGCATACATGCATTTTTTGCCCACTTGCACTTGGAGTATATATATTTGCATTCAAAGACATTTGCACACCTCCACTTGTATCGTATTTTATCAATCTTCCCACTTCACACAAACTCACACTTTCACATGGCATGCATTCCACTCATTTTTTACGTCATTTAGGTTTAGGTGTGACCTCTCCAAAAGGATCATTATTGGGCTTCACAACTAATGTGATTGGCACCACTCAACCTTTTGAAGAGAAATTTCCCCCCATACCCCTAGGTCTAGGGTTTTGCATTCATATAGACATATCCAACACGCGATACATACCTTGGGTAGAAAAATTAGGGAAAAATTGGTTTAAGTCACGCAACTAGCCTTGGCTAGGTCGAAGGGGTGCCTTGGATTTTTATCCTTGCCTTCCCCTTCGTCAAATGTGACCCCCGATCCCTCTTTTGGTTACGCAGACCCAAAAGTTCTCAAAAAGGGTTTATTTACTTTTTATTCAAAAACAAAAATCATTTTTGGGTGACTTGGTACACCCTAACTCTATACCAAGTGGCGACTCCATTTTTGATACAAAAAACCCTTTTGAACTTCACTTGGCCAAATCGTCGCATTATAAGTCCCATGGCCTTTTACTTTTCACATTGCACACCACACACCACACCACAACACACATCATTTCAAAAAGTGGGGCGCGACATGGTTGTCAAGTTGAGCCCATGTAAATGTCTTTTGAATAGTTCTTTGAATGAAACCCTAATGTGTATTGGGTTCAATTTCTTTTGATTGGCAAACCGAACATGTATATCCATCATGAATCGTTTTGATATGCCGCTTTGGCTTTTGGCTTGTAAATGTTACATTTCAATGTATATGTGTTTGGTTGACATTTGGTTGGATTTCTGATTAACTTGTACTTCAAACGGCAAAAGAAAAATTTGGCTACTCCCGGCCTAGTATCCGGATTCGGACATGGCCGGTACTGTTCATCATCAGCTTCGATTTTCATTTTTTTTTATTTTGTGATTTTGACTTGTTTACGCGCGTGGGTATGTTCCGGAACATATTAGATCGACGTGAACTGATCTGTAGTCCTGGCGAGAGCTGGGCAGGCAGCCCGCTAACCCCTTTGGTTCGCCTTAGGGGAAAGTGGGGCTGTTACAAACCCGAAACTTGATTCTTAGAACTTTTGGAGATTGTGTTAGGATATGTTTAAGTATGATTACTCTGTCTAAGCTGTAAACTGTGGATATCCTTATTGGTCATGGACGGAACTAGTGGGAGCGGAGGTGGGCCGCCTCGGAGACGTTTTCGTGTCGTCGACTATGAGGAGAGACCCGGAGGACCGATTCGGCGCTGGAGCACGGCCAGTCAGACTAGGCGTTGTGGTTGTTGCCAGCACTACTCCTATGCTGACCATGTGGTCGTAGCCGTGTTAGATGAGAGGAGGTGGCTCAGGCGTGCCGCTGCTAAGGATCACACCGAGCTGCAGCGTGTGAGGGGCATCATGAGGATGCAGGCGGACTGCATTCGGGAGCTCCAGGGGGACGTAGCTATGGAGCAGGAGCGGACGAACGCTCTGAGGGAGCAGTTGCAGGTAGCCAACGGCTGTCTCACTAGGGTGGTCCGGGAGGTTAGAGACCGGTCCGATGGCATTATTAACGAGTGTGAGGCGCTAATCCAGGGAGTGATTGGCGCCAATGTGCCAGGGGGAGTTCCGGGTGACGGAGCTCCAGGTAAGGGAGACGCCCCTAGCTCTAGCTCTGGGGAGAAGTCGGTTGGCTCAGTTGAGAATTAGGCTAGAGTTCTTTGGGCCATGTTTTGATCCTGTGTGAGGGATACCTAGGAAAAGCTTGTGGTTAGTTGTTTTGTACTTTTAGGACCTAGGTTGTATAGTGTATTTTGGAAGACCCTCTTTGGGATTACTTTTGTATATATTTGCTTGACCGCTATTGTATAACTGTTTGACACAATTATGTATTCTATGTATAAATGCTCTATGTGTATACATGCCTTATGTGGTGTTTACTTTTGGTTATTTGTTCATGCTTATATGACTATGTTTATATGCCCTTTAATATTATCTTTGTGTCTCGACCTTAGATTGACTTAGATCTATGGAGGGCACTCGTAGTGGACGAGGTCGTGGGCGCTGTACTAGGCAACCCACAACTGACGGGGGTACTAGGGACACCACGTCTGAACCAAACCCTGAACCTAGGGTTGATCCCAATGTCCAAATAGCTGCTGCTATACAGCAAATGACTGCCTTGTTAGCCCACGTAGTGCAACACCAGGGCCAACCTCTTGTCCAGCAACCTGGAAACCCTGGTCATTTAGTAGAGGGTGAAGATCAGGCCCTAGAGAGATTTCAGAAGTTCTCTCCACCAAAGTTTCTGGGCGGGCCAGATTCGGACGTGGCCGAAAAGTGGTTAGAAAAAATGATAGACATTTTTGCCGCCCTACACTATTCAGAGGAGAGACAGGTTACTTTCGTTGTCTTCCAATTGGAAGGGGGCGCACGTTCTTGGTGGAACGTGATACGAATGAAGTGGGACGAGAACAAACACCAAGAACCTGGGTGAACTTCATGAGGGACTTCAACACGAAATACTTTCCCCCTCTAGTCCAGGAAAAGAAGGAGGACGAATTTATTAGGCTCCGTCAGGGAGCTCAATCGGTGGCTGAGTATGAGAGCCAGTTTACGCGATTATCTAAGTTCGCCCTTGCACTCATTTCGACAGAGCAAAGGAGAGTTCGGCATTTTATTCAGGGGCTAAATGTGGAAATTCAAAAGGATCTGGCGGTAGCCCAGATCAGTACCTTTAGTGACGCCATGGAGAAAGCTTTACGAGTTGAAAATGCAAGGCTTCAAGTGAGGAATTTCCAGGTGAAAAAATGGAGATTCTCTGCGAGTAGTTCAACCCAAGGGGATAAAGGTACCCTTCCCAAGTTTAGAAAGGGAGCCGGAGGAGGAAGACTACCGGGGATGGCACGAGGGACTCCGCCTAGGGGTGGTCAAAATGGACGGGGCCCGCAGAGAAGTGCCTCACAGGGAAGTTCAACCTCGGTTTTCGTGGACCTTGTGGATTTTGTAGGAAACCAAACCACACTGAGGACAACTGTTGGAGGAAAGAAAGAAAATGCTTATGCCGTGGGAGTGCGGAGCATCAAATAACCAACTACCCGGTGTTACCTCGGGAGGCGAGAGTAACCACCTAATCGTCGAAGGCTAACTCGGGGCAGTCCAGGATGGAAGGGACAAAGCCGAAGGTGCCAGCTCGGGTATACTCCCTTGAGCAACATCAAGTCCCTGATTCCTCTGGGGTCGTAAAAGGTAAGATCCCTATTTTCTATCGTCTAGCCAGGATTTTGATAGACGCCGATGCTACCTATTCCTTTGTTAACCCCGATTTTATGTGCGGCATTGATATAAAACCTGTTAGCTTGCCTTATGACTTAGAAGTTAGTACTCCTACGGGGGATCAACGTTTGATTACTGGTATGATGTATGCTAATTGTGAAATTTGGGTAGGAGAGAGAAAGCTTTTGGGGAATCTTATAAGTTTAGCTATTAAGGGGTAAGGCGTTATATTGGGTATGGACTGGTTAGCTAAATATGATGCACAACTTGACTGTAAGAGGAAAGTAGTGGAATTTCATATACCGGGGGAGGCGATCTTAAGGCTAGATGTAAGGGGTAGTTTAGCCTCATCTGCATTGATTTCGGGTATTCGGGCTAGGAAACTACTGCATAGAGGGGCACAAGGGTTCCTAGCTTTTCTTATAAACACTCCCACTGATAAGTTGAGGGTTGAAGATGTGTCTGTAGTGAGTGACTATCCGGATGTATTTCCTGTTGAATTAGTAACTTTACCTCCGGAAAGAGAGATAGAGTTTAAGATTGACCTATTACCGGGGACGTTACCTATCTCTAAGACCCCCTATCGAATGGCACCTGCTGAACTCAAGGAGTTGAAGTTGCAGTTGCAAGACCTGTTGGAGCGTGGGTTTATTCATGAGAGTGGATCTCCTTGGGGGGCACCTGTACTATTTGTGAAGAAGAAGGATGGAACTTTGAGATTGTGTATCGACTATCGGGGATTAAACAATAGGACCATTAAGAATAAATACCCACTACCCCATATCGATGAACTATTTGACCAGTTACAAGGTGCAGTGGTCTTTTCAAAGTTAGATCTCCGACAGGGGTATTATCAGTTGCTAATTAAGAAGGAAGATGTACCCAAGACTGCCTTCAATTCTAGATATGGGCATTTTGAGTTTGCGGTCATGCCCTTTGGGTTGACCAATGCCCCTGCCGCCTTTATGGATTTGATGCATCGGGTTTTCAAACCCTACCTAGACCGATTTGTTGTAGTGTTTATTGAAGACATTTTGGTCTATTCCAAAACCCGTGAGGAACATGAACAGCACTTGAAGTTAGTGTTACAAACCCTAAGAGATCACCAGCTGTATGCTAAATTTAGTAAGTGTGACTTTTGACTGGAGAAAATCTCTTTCTTGGGACATGTAATTTCCAAAGAAGGTATCACGGTAGACCCGGCAAAAGTAGAGGCAGTGGCTGAATGGAAGAGGCCAGAAAACCCCACTGAGATTCGCAGTTTCTTAGGGTTGGCTGGGTACTATCGACGCTTTATTAAGGACTTTTCCAAACTGGCCGGCCCTTTAACCGACCTGACGAAGAAAAATGGTCGTTTTGTGTGGGATACTAGATGTGAAACCAGTTTTCAGAAATTGAAGTGAAGGTTAACCATGGCTCCTATTCTAGCCTTGCCTAATGGGAAGGACAGTTTCGCTGTTTATACTGATGCTTCGAGGGAAGGCTTGGGATGTGTGTTGATGCAAAACAAGAACGTGATTGCTTTTGCCTCTAGGAAACTGAAAACCCATGAACAAAACTACCCTACTCATGACCTGGAGCTAGCTGCTGTGGTTTTTGCTCTGAAAAAGTGGAGACACTATCTATACGGGGTTACCTTTGAGGTTTATTCAGACCATAAGAGCCTTAAGTACCTCTTTTTCCAAAAGGAGTTGAATATGAGGCAACGCCGGTGGATGGAACTCTTAGAAGATTATGACTGCACAATCAACTATCATCCTGGTAAGGCTAATGTAGTAGCTGACGCCTTAAGTCGAAAGGCTCAAGTAGCGGGGTTGATGGTCAAGGAGTGGGAGATGTTGGGAATGGTTAGTGAATGGAACCCTAATTTGGAATGTCAAAGGGTGACCTTTAGGAATATCCGGGTAACATCTACTATTCTTGATCGAATTAAAGAAGCCCAAGAGAAGGATCCGATGGTACAAAAGTGGAAGGAAAAGGTAGAAAAGGGAGCATTACCTGATTTCAATTTGAGTCCTGAAGGGATTTTAAAGTATAGGAACCGAGTAGTGGTGGCCAATGATGAAAACCTGAAAAGAGAGCTTTTGGAGGAAGACCATCGATCGAAATACACGATCCATCCTGGTAGTAATAAGATGTATCAAGACTTGCGACGGTTGTACTGGTGGGATAAGATGAAGAGGGAGATTGCTCAATATATCCAAACCTATCTGATTTGCCAGCAATTCAAGGCTGAACACAAAAAACCCTCTGGATTTTTACAACCTCTTGAGATACCAGAATGGAAGTGGGAAAATATCACGATGGACTTTGTTTTTGGATTGCCAAAAACTCAAAAAGGACATGATGCCGTTTGGGTGATCGTTGATCGGTTAACCAAATCGGCTCATTTCTTACCTGTGAATATGAAGTATTCCATGGATAAGTTGGCTCGGTTGTACATGGATGAAATTGTGAGGTTGTGACAGCCCCACCTCACCCTAAGACGAACCAAAGGGTTCGGCGGACCGCCTGCCCAACTCTCGCCAGGACTCACTCACTTGCAACAATTAAAATAAGGTGCAACCTCAATAATAAACGAAATAATGGTTCCCAAGTTTGAAACATACAAATACATTCATTTCTATCCCAACCATCCATACAGTCCCAAATACATCAAAAGAGTTAAGTTCTCAGTACATTCAACCCTAATCGAGCGGCTAGTGCAAGTACAATTACAAAATTCAAAACAACTAGACTACGCTAGTCTGTACACGTCTCACGCCTCGCTCGTACCCCCTGTAAGGAAAACAAATGGCATGGAATGAGCTAAAAGCCCAGTGAGGTTCCAAATAGCAAGTTAACCCTTATTTAAAAGTGGAAGTATCACGTAGCAAAGTAATGAGCATAAATAGTTCATAAAAGTGAGCGATAATACTTCAAGTAGCAAATCTCAAAGTGAGCGAGTGTAAAAGTTTTTCAAAAGAAACAATAATCCAATAAACAATAATCACTCCAAAGTATAAGGATACGGATGGCTCTCAGGAGCCAAATTCCCATTGCATCACCAGAGCTTGATCAAGTAATAGTTGACACTCCGTCAACCTTCAAGTAAGTAACCAATCCAGTAGAGCACCACTTACACTACTCTCCGTCCACCATTCACACCCCCTACTGGGCCCAAAATCCTCAATAAACACGGGTGGTAATACTCGAGTATACCGATTAGTCGAGGAGATATCACTCCACTCGACAAAACGAAAGACCCATGGTTCGTTACCCAATCGACCAAGCCCTTGCCGGCTCGACTCGATTAACTAGCCAATGGGGTTTGGGGTCCCCAAAAAGTCGACGAGGTAACACTTCAATCGACTGAATTAAAATAAAAGTATGGAGACGGGAATGAGAGGCACCTCCCACTCGGATAGAGTGTGGTACATGCTGCCGCTCCACACTTACAAATCAAGTACAAGTATATCAAGTTAATTGCAACAATAAACAAGTAGATATCATATTAGGGCAAGTGCGATAAAGTACACCCTTGCCCGATCAACAAATCTCGTATCATGTATTTTCATGGATCAAGTATTAAAACAAGTGTCCAGTTCAACCAGATATTTGGAAGCACTCACCAAAAGTCTAGTGCCTCTGAAAAAACACGTTCAGGTCCAACTCCTTGGTTGGAGTCCAAATCTACGATAAAATATCATTTACGAATGTAAAATTTTCTAGAGTTCGAAACATAGGAGTTTCGCTTCAAGAAAATCAAGTAAATGCAACTCGTTTAAGTAATATTCAAGATACTTATCAAATTCTAAGAAATTCATGCTCGCTCTTAAGACTTTGAAACTTGGAAACAATTATACTTTGAAATACCATTTGGGTCGACGAAATGGAGAAAAGTATATCTATTAGTCATAAATTTCATTTTTCCAAGGGTACAAGGTCGGCCAAGTTCTAACTTATATACCTCGATAAAAGAAGGTGCAATATCCTAGATGGTTCAAGTGGTATTCGCTCTCAAACCTTACTCAAGTCGCAAGCATATCTACCTAGTTCTCGAGCGTAAATTTGGGCAGCACGCCCTTTGTATTTACCTATTTTCCAGCCATTTATGGCTTCATTCTTTTCCTCAATCAAATCCAAAGTTGCACACAACATAATCTCATTTCATTAGCTGTCCAATAGGCTCAAGGTCATACAAGTACAAAATCAAGCTAAGAACATGTGCGGAAATGAAGTTTAAGTTAGGAAACAAAAGGCAGATTTGACATTATTTTGTGTAACAGACACAACTGGAGCTACGCTTATTGGATTGGGGTGACATTTATACCGTTTCGAAGCTAAGACAGAGGGTTATAACTTTGATGAAGACTACTTAGTCCAGTTCTCATCCTAACTAGGTCAAAGTTACCAAAACAACCCCAGATTTTCCAGTTCGAAGCTCACTGTGAAATTCAACTAGCAGTCCTGATTCATTCAATCATATCTCAGCACACACAACTCCGATTCAGGTAATTCCAAAGCCATTTGAAAGCTAAGATACAAGAATATAATTCTTAAGAAGACATCAACAACCAAATCAGTAGTATTCCCGGTCAAACTAACCAATTACAGAAGCTGATTATCAGTTTCGGACAGAAACAGGGCAGCAGGGGTATTTCGGTCTTTTCACAGGCTACGGAGGTCGGATTGGGGTGAAATTTTGTAGGAAACCATAAAATATCATTCTCTACAACTTTCATGTTTTGGGATAAGGTTGGTTCGGTCTCTAACATACTCAAACAGAAACGGGCAGAACTGAACCATAAGAAACCGATATTCTGGAAATTTGCTCCATTTAAGGTATAACTCTCATTTTAAGCTTGAAACCAGCACTACAACCTCATATACAAGCTTATATACATCATATACCATCCATACAGCAAGTATAAGAAGAAAATCATTCAAACCCAAAGCTGAAATTTTACACTACAAAGCTGGAATTGACCAAATCTACTACTAAACCATGAGATCTACCCAACAAACCATAACTTTCACTTGTAAACCATTAAGTAGTACAACCATGAACTAATACCTTCCTTACCTAGGATTGGAGAAGCACAACAGCCTCTAGGAAGCTTGAACCACCAAAACTCTCCACTCCAAGATGGCAATCCACCTTCCTAAGCAACTTCCATGGATTATTTGGTGAATCTATCGGTTAGTTTGCAAGATTGAGCAAGAAATCAAGATGGAATGAAGTGTCTCTCCTTTTCTCTCCTCACTCTCACGGCCAAATGTGCAGAAATGAAGAAGAAATGCAGCCCAAGGAAAGATAAGAAAGCAAGAAAAAGGCTTGGTCAAAGTTTAACACATGTCACAATTTGATTGGTGGTCAAAATTTTCTTTTCTCTCTCTTGTTTTTTGTCCAACTTTTCGGCTGCTTTATCAGATATTTTGGGGCTGATTTGACTCAATTAATAGCAAGGGTATTAAGGTAATAAAGTGGTGTTCACGTGGTGCACTCACTCGGTAACAAACGGTGCACGTCGGTTCTACCCGTTTTTCCTTAACTCGCACGTACTAGGATTTTTACTTATAATTCACTAACTTATTATTCTCACTTCTAATCTCATATTATTTCTCATCTAAAACTCACTCTTAATTACTAAATTTAGTACACAAACCTCCACACTTAATCACATTACCAAAATACGTGAAAACTCTAATTTACCCGAACTATAAAACTAAGGGTAAAACTCTTAATTCTATTCTTTATTCTAACCCTTGAGGATGTAAATAAGTAGTATAGCTATAATAAGGTAATGTATTTCAAATAAAAGGGAATTTTAAGAAAAATGTGATGAATTTTACAATTCCATAGAATTAAATTAGGGTTTTGAGTCAAATATGAGGGATTTAAACACAACCTGTTAGTCACAAGTAAACTAGGGTTTTAAAGTACAAGTAGGGTTTCTAGTCTTTAAAATAAAAAAATGTTTTAAAACAAAAATAAAATAAAGAAACCGTAATATCCTCTTTGAGACTAAACAAAAACATTATCCTAAAAGTCGGGGTATCACAGAGGTTACATGGGATCCCAGTGAGTATAGTTTCGGACCGAGATCCTCGTTTTGTATCGAGGTTTTGATGAAAGTTTCAGGAGAACTTGGGGACCAAACGCAACCTTAGTACTACTTATCATCCCCAGACGGATGGACAGTCGGAGCGAACAATTCAAACCCTCGAGGATATGTTACGGACGTGTATTCTGGACTTTGGGGGTAATTGGAGCCAACATATGACCTTAGTAGAGTTCGCCTATAACAACAGTTACCATTCGTCCATTCAAATGGCACCGTATGAAGCTCTCTACGGACGGAAGTGTCGTTCACCCATCTATTGGGATGAAGTAGGGGAAAAGAGGGTTCTAGATCCAACAACCATTCCCTGGATGGAGGATGCACAAGAAAAGGTTAAGTTGATCTGTTAACAACTCCAACTAGCTCAAAGCCGACAAAAGAGCTACGCAGATAACCGAAGGAAAGATTTGGAGTTCGAAGTTGGAGACCGTGTTTTTCTTAAGATCACGCCACTACGAAGCGTCACTGTGGGTAGAGGAAAGAAACTTCAACCACGGTTCGTAGGACCTTACACAATTCTTCAACGAGTTGGGAAAGTAGCGTACCGACTCGAGTTGCCGCCAAGTTTATCTCAAATTCATGACGTTTTCCATTTCTCGATGCTTAAAATGTACTATCCTGATCCAACCCATATTGTGCAACCTGAGGAGATTGAGATAGATGAAGCACTCACCTACGAAG
This sequence comes from Coffea eugenioides, assembly GCF_003713205.1. NCBI lineage: Eukaryota > Viridiplantae > Streptophyta > Magnoliopsida > Gentianales > Rubiaceae > Coffea > Coffea eugenioides. Next base: position 16,888 of record NW_020862829.1, on the reverse strand, counting down.
AGAGATCTGTACAATTACTCGATCGAAGGATTAAGGAGCTGAGGAATAAACAAATCCCATTAGTAAAGGTTTTGTGGAGGAATCATGGAATAGAAGAGGCAACTTGGGAGGTGGAGGAGGAGATGCAAAAGAAATACCCTGAACTGTTTAGTAACCTAGGTGAGCAATTTCGATGGCGAAATTCTTTAAGGGGGAGAGAGTGTGAGAACCCAGAAAAAAAAATTTTAGGCATTATTTTATTCCTGTGTACCCGTTTTTTTTATTTTATTTATTATATTACTTTTATCAACATTTTATCAGTAAATATAGTTTTTAAATCATTTTTCTAGTATAAGTTAGTTCATGAGAAATTAGGAGTGTATTTTGGACGTGGGACCCGCTACTGCATTAAGTGAGAGAAATTCAGCCAATTAGGTTAAATTTTACATAAAGGGATTTAATTACTAGGTGTTAGGAGATAATTGGAGGTTACCTAGATGAATTAACCATGGGGAGACAAGAAAATGACTTCAAGCAACAACAAAGTGCCAAGTGTCCATTTCTTATTTGAGTTGACTTGCCTAACTTTTCTTTAACTTTACTAAAACTCCAATTTTGACCCAAATCATCTTCATTTTCATACCTCCTTGGCCGAACTTCCTCTTGAGAGAAAAGCAAAGAAAGTTTCAACTATATCTTCCATTTCTTACTTGAATCTTGAAAACCAACCGATTAACTCTTGAATTAGTCCACAAAATCGACTTGCTAAGGGAGTTTGAAGGACTTGGTGGAGTTGTTTTGGAAGAAAAACCCCTAAGCTACTACCTTTCTTGAAGAGTTAAGGTATTTTGTTTGGAACTCACTCTTTGTTCCTAATAATGGCCAATTGGTGCCTTATGGTAGCTAACTAGTTGATTTTATGGATTAGAGTGAAGTTAGATAATTTTCTGATTTTTGTGAGAATTTTTCTGTTTTCCTATGATGGATATGGTTGGGCTTGAATTGATGGTTCTAAATGGTGTTAAATAGCTCTCTTGTGCATTAATTGCGATTATTTGCGGAAAATTTCAGATTTAGGGTTTCTAATTGGGGGTTTTCTATGGTTGATTGTTGAGCTTCTAATTGGCTATGATTAAGGGGTATTGTGACCCTAATGAAGTGTATTGAATGGCCTATGATTTGTTTGGGTGGTTGTGGTTGTGTTAGATGCATTTTAATGGTTGTTTTGTAGGATGGAAAAGCTGAAATTTAGGGGAAATGCTGTCCATATGTTTAGGATATTGGATTCTTGTGAGTTGGGTTGAGGTTGGATAGAAATGAAAGGTTTTGGGGTTTGTTTCTACTTTTAGCCCAAGAAGTTATGTGTTTTTCATTTCCAAGCTATATATGGTTTTTGCCTTAATAGTTCATTTCAAAAGGTATTCGACTCGTGTTCGAATCTTAATTGTACTTTCTAGATTATTATAGGGCGTGCCGGTGATCCGAGGCTCACGTCGGGCGAAAACTTGTGAAATTGCTTTGTTTGACTTGGTGAGTGTACAACTCACATGTTTGTTATTCTGTGGCTTTCTTGTACTTGAATTCCGTGATTTGGACTAGTTGTGATTATTGTTTAGGCTAGGTGAGACGAGGGTGTACTTTACCACTCTCGTACTCTCTGGCCTACTTGACTGTTTACTATATCACTTGAAATACTCTTGATTGTACTTGATTTGGTGTCGTTTGGACGTGTATCCAACGACCTTTACTGTTAACTCTAAACCTTTACTGTTAACTCTGAGCTCTACCTCATTGGAAGTCAATTGACTCGAGCCGGTAAGGACTTGGTCGAGGACATTTGACAAGCCATGGGGACTGTATTTGGGAGTCTTTGGGTATGAGACCCTTGATTCCGGTATACTCGAGTATTACCAATTCTGTACTGCTTGGTGTTCGGGCCCGGTAAGGGGAATGTGTGGTGGACGGAATATTGGAGTAAAGAGGAGTCTACGGTTATGATTACACTATATACATTGATGGAGAGTCAATGAGATGAGATCAAGTATGGCAAAAGAGGAAAAGGGCTCTTGAGAGCCGTCAATATCCTTTTATTCTCTATAGTTGTGTGGTGTTGATTTTACTCACTTGATGAACTTACTTGGATTGAATATTCTTGTGTTTATGTAATCCTGGTATATTTACGTGATAGTACCTCATTGGGCGAAAGCTCGCCCCATTAAATTTTGTTTTCCTTACAGGGGACTATCTTTTGGACTTTTGCTTTTGAAGAATGAGTTGAGCTAGTTTAGAGATTTTGTATAGCTCCTCCATGGTTGGAAACCCTAATTGTGTTTGGATTCAAATATTGCCTTTTGATGTGTAAATATACGAATGTGGTTTTGTAAAAGTGTGTACTCATGTTCATGTGTTATATTTGGTTTGTATAAATCCATTTCAAGGATTATATGAAGTTACTTGTCTTCGATTGGGTCTTGGTCGGATTGTGACGTGGTGGTCACTATTCATTTTTCGTTTCATTTCGTTTTCCATTTCATGGATTTGTGGTTTGGTTAAGCGCGCCAATAGACTCCGGAACGACTTGAATTTGTGTATTACCATCTTAGTAGTCCTGGCGAGAGTTGGGCAGGCAGTCCGCTAACCCCTTTGGTACGCCTTAGGGGAAGGTGGGGTTGTCACACTGTACACTTTTGCATGATCTATTTGGCTACTTGCTTAACTATATACTGGGTCATGATCTATTTGAGTTTGACTTGTTTCTTGATATCTGGGCATGGTATCTTGCCTATTATTTTACCTGCTTGGTTACTTGGAACCTACTGGGCTTCTTGCTCATTCTATGAAATTTGTTTTCATTACAGGAGTAAGGACGTGAGAATGGAAGTGGAGAAGATATAGACCTTGTCTATATTTTGTTAGCTGCTCGCGTGAGCACTTCATAGATGTCTAGCTAGCTTGTTTGGTGTGATTTTTTTGCAAGTTTGACTCCTCAGTTGTATTATAGATTGTGTGGACATTAGAGGTCCATAAGTGTATATATGGAAGGTTGTACTTAATATCGCTTTTACTCTGAGGTTATCATTTGTAAATTTCATGAATTGTGACTGAGTCCTGGCGAGTGCTGGGCAGGCGGTCTGCTAAACCCTTGGTACGCCCTAGGGGGAGGTGGGGTTGCCACAAGTGGTATCAGAGCTGCTTCTTGTGGTCTCTGCGCGGGGTGAGCTTGGGGTCAAGTGGTGTTATGGTCCCGATTATGTGAATAGGTGTAAAAGACTAAGTTCCCTTCTTGGGCGTAAGTTATGAATGATGACTGCTATAAGTGTAAATCCTTTATCATGAGATTTGGGAAGGATGGATATGTACGTCAGGTTGGAATCTCTAATATGGGTGATTTACTCTTGGGACCGGCCGTTTCGAGTTGTGAATTATCTTACTATGGATTCTTGTACTTGAGTACCAAAAAATGGGGAGCACAAGAATAAGGGTCTGTGTGAGGACCCGAAAATTTTCCGAATTTCTAGGCTTTATTTTATTTAATTGCACACTTTTATACCTTTTCTTTATTAGAAAATTCCCCAGATAATTTTTATGAGCAAATATAGTTTTTAAATCATTTTTCTAGTATAAGTTAGTTCATGTGAAATTAACAGTGTATATCGAATGTGGGACCCACTAGTGTGGTAAGTTCGATGAAATTCGGCCGATTAGGTTACGTTTAGTATCCAGGGATTAATGTACTAGGTGATAAGAGACAATTAGAGGTTACCTAGATGGAGGATCATTGGAGAGACAAAAGGATAACTCTAAGTCCAAAAGGTGACAAGTGTCACTTTCTTACTCAAGGGTGGACTTTGACCATTTTATTACCTTTACTAAATCACCAAAACAATTGACCCAAAATTCATCTTCTTCACAAGCTCCTTGGCCGAATTCCATGGTGAGAGAAAAGAAAGAAAGCTTCAACCTTCAACCTCCATTTCTTGCATAAATCTTGCAATCCAACCATCCAAACTTGAAATTATTCCATACAAACCTCTAGCTAGGTAGGATTGAGGAAGTTGGTGGAGTTGTTTTGGAAGCAAGAGACTTAAGCTACTACCTTTTGTGAGTTATCAAGGTATGGTGTGTAAATATTCATTGTTTGTTGCCAATAATGGTGAATTCATGACTTGTGAAGGTTAGTTAAGTGATTTTGTGGAGGTTTTCATGACTTTTGGTGGTGTTTGATGAATTTTTTATTTTATGCATAATTTTTCTGTTTTTATATGTTTCATGTTGATTGGCCATGTATGATGGTCTAGTATGGGTTAGAATGAAGCTTTGGTATGATAATTGTAAGGATTAGTGGAAAAATTTCTGGTTTGAAGCAAAAATTCCAGATTAGGGTTCCAATTTTCACCATTCTGCCTGGCACTGTTGCACCTAGTTAGAGGCCGAATTGGCCTTAGTTCAAAACATGAAAGTTGTATAGAATGATGATTTATAGATTCCTACAAAATTTCAGGTCAATCGGAGTAATGTAGCTTGTGAAAAGACTGAAATACCCCTGCTGCCCTGTTTCTACCCGAATTTGATATTTGCGTCTGTAATTGGTTATTTTGGTTGGGAATGATTCTGATTTGGTTGTTGATGTCTTCTAATGAATTGTAGCCTTGTATCTTAGCTTTCGGATGGCTTTGGAATCACTTGATTTGGACTTAGGTAGCCTGACTTATGATGTTTGAACCAGAATACGGTTGGTGAACCTATTTTTGCGGTTCTGGTTTAGTATATTGAATTTTTGACCTGATTTCACTAGAAACTGGTCTGAGTAGCCTTCTTCAACATTGTAGCCCTATCTCTTAGCTTCGAAACGGTGTATCTTGTACCTCCATCCGATAATCGTAGTGCCAATGGTGCCAAAACCGCAAAATGATGTCAAAAACTATTTTTATGGTTAGAGCTTAACTTTCATTTCCGGACTTTTCCCTAGCTTGAATTGTACTTGTACTACTTGGAGCTTACTGAACGGCTATTGAATGAACTTATTTTGTGTGTGACTTTGGGACTGGATGAGAAAAATAATGAAGCCATAAATGGCTGGAAATAGGAAAATACAAAGGGCGTGCTGCCCAAATTTTCGCTCGAGGGCTAAGTTTCTATTTCAACTTGTCTATTTTTCGTTTGGCAAATACTATGACCGTTTTCCATCTTAAAACATGATACCTTTTCCATTTGAACCTTCAAATGTTTAGTTACTACTTCATACCAAAATATAGAGGTATGACCTAAGGTTTTCTCAGTCAAGACATGTAGGCTATAATACCTACTTGAATGTATATCGATTTTGAACCACATACACGATTCCGAAAAATAATATTTCTGAGCCTATCTAGTTGGATTCCGACTTGACTTTGATTCAAGTGTTTTCCATTGGAACTGTTATAACCCTTTGAGTTTGGTTTAGGACACCCTAGTTATTTCCGTCCACAGATCCAAATGGTTGTTTTTCACTTTAAAGTCACTTTTATTCGTTTTACTCGTAACTAGTCGAGTTCCTTGATTCCACTTACTTGTTTTGCTAGATGAATTGTAATATTCTTTCTCGTTGAATCATAGGTTTTCTCGGTGACCGAGGGTAAGATCCGATAGGACATTTTGGACGTTATTTTGCATAATTCGGTGAGTGTTCCTTGTTTGTTATGTTTCTTGATTATATGGCTTGTATATATGACTAATAACATGTTAAACGCTTTCAATGATTAGCTAAAATGAGTTTTCTAGGCGAGTGTGTACTTTATCGTACTCAGGCTAAATGATTGTGAACTTTTCAATGATTGAACGATTGAAATGCTACTTGTGCATGAATGTAAGCCTTTTGGCTGAACTGGCCACTGCCCCTTGTTACTGATCGACTCGAGCCAGAAGCAGACTCGATCCGGCGATTTGGTGACTTGGGTGAACGTATGGTATACTCGAGTATTACCTTGTAGGTTGGTGGAGGTTGGTGGAGCCTGGCTAATGTCCAGGAGAGGGTGAATGAAATGAACGAATGAACGAACGAACGAGGGTTTTATGTATAAACAAAAAATGCATTTTCAAATGAATGAAGGAAAGGGGAATGATAGGAGAACAAACGAACGAACGAATGAACGAACGAACGTATCTTTTTCATGTATGGTTTATTGTCCATGTTGTAAATGTTTCTTGACTTATTGTTTGATTTATGGCTTGATTCTATGTTCGGAACCTCACTGAACTTTTAGCTCATCCCTTTAGTTTTGTTTTCTTTAACAGGGGAAGGCGAGCAAGGGCGAGAGCTCTGTATCGACTGGCTGGGTCTAGTTTTGGTTTTATTTTGGTTCTCGCCCTAGTGCTTGGCACGAGCTGGTTGTATGGTGACTTGAGAACTTTTGTATTCTCGACGGTTGTACTTCTTTCTGAGATAGCAATGTATATAAGCTTTGTTTTAAGTTTTGGATCCTCGTTTTGCTCTTTCTTGTGGTTCTCTTTCTGATTTGTGTGAGTGAACGACTGAGTCCCGGCGAGAGCTGGGCAGGCGGCCCGTCGAACCCTTTGGTTCGCCTTAGGGGGAGATGGGGCTGTCACAGTTGGTATCAGATCCTGCTTCGCGTGGTCTCTGCACGGAGTGAGCCTGGACTGAGTGGTTAATAGGTATGAAGGACTAAGTGCTCGTTCGAGCCTAAGCTTTGAATTGTGAATGTGATAGGCCTTAACTTTTCTTATGGTATTTGAGGATCATAGATAGGTACATCGGGTAGGAATTTTGATTGTAGATAGTTTACTCTTGGGACTGGCCAGCTCGAGATGTGAATTGTCTTATTTCGGATTCTTGTGCCCGAGTACTCCAAAGTTGAGGTGGCGTTAAGTACTTGAAAATTGTATTTTGGGAACATGAACAGGCTTTGTCTGGCTAGAATGAGCACGAGAGGTCAATGGACATCTAGTTGGATAGAAAGTGACGTGAGAGACCGGACGGGGTTAACAGGGTTTGGGGCAACGTATCCCTATTCTTGTGATGCACCCATATATGGCTACTACATGACGTTAGCATGTGAATTTGTGTATATGATTATCTGTCAAACTTGATATGTATTTGTGATATGTATTTGTATATTTGATTCTGTGCCTCCTTGATCTGGCGTATTATGTGTGTATATGTGTATTTGTGAATTTGGTATGCTGGAATTTGGTGCTTTAGTTAATTTACTGTGATTATTCACTAAATTACCTTTTTGGGGGAAAAGAAAAGAAAAGAGAGATGGAAAAACATATCTATGGACGGAAGATGTAGTCGCGGACGTGGTCGTGGCTGTGACGCTAAGCGAGCCCAGGAACCAAGGGCAGAAAGGGAAATATCGGCGGAACCAGTACAAGGACCGAGGGTTGAAGTTGGAGACCAAATGGCGACGGGGATTCAACAAATGACAAATATTTTGGCAAGATTGGTGGACCAACAAGGTCAAATACCTGCGAAGCAACCCCAGAACCCTGAAATAGGAGAGGATCGGGCTCTGGAGAGGTTTCAGAAGTTTAATCCTCCAAAATTTCTTGGAGGGTGTGATCCAGATATGGCTGAACAATGGATAGAAACCATGGTTAATATCTTCACAACCCTAAACTACACTGAGCAAAGACAAGTGAACTTTGCAGTAATTCAATTTGAGGGACCGGCCCGATCATGGTGGAACGTAATTAGAGCAAAGTGGGAAAGAGAACAGACCATCTGGACATGGGCGAACTTCATAAGAGAATTTAACGAGAAGTACCTTCCACCTTTAGTCCAAGAAAGGAGGGAGGAGGAGTTTATTGGGTTATGCCAGGGAACGTTAAGTGTGGCCGAATATGAAACAAAATTTACAAGATTATCCAAGTTTGCTTCTGAACTGGTAGCCACTGAACGGCACAGAGTAAGACGGTTTATACAGGGACTGAATTTGGACATCCAAGAGGCGTTAGCCGCGGCGCAAGTGAATACCTTTACGGAGGCCCTTGAGAAGGCTCAACGAATCGAGAATGCAAAGGCACAAGTAAAAGCCTCCCAAACTCGGAAAAGAGGTGCAGTTGGTAGTGTGATTGAAGAACCTCCTAGTGAATCAATAGCACCTTCTAAAATGCAGAAAGTGAACTTTTTGTCCTACCCGCCATGGACAGTAGGGACGGGAAATGAAAGGTCTACCAAAGAAAGCCAAACCGGATATGGGGAGACTTCTCCAGAAAGCCAAAAAATGGCTTCCTACTTGACTTGTGGCTATTGCGGAAAGGCCAATCATACCGAGAACGATTGTTGGCGAAAAGGGCGGAAGTGCTTGATTTGTGGGAGTGGTGAGCACCAAGTTAGCAACTGTCCGCGGAGACAGTCACGCGGAGGTAGTGTTTCGCAACTGGAGGGACCTAAAACAAAACAAGCAAATGAAAGAGGGAACCGAACTAGTGGGCCAGCAAAAATTTATGCGTTAGGCAACCAAGCAGTTCCGGACTCGTCTGAGGCAAATGAAGGTAAAAATTTCGAGGAGGAAATTTCTTAAGGGGGAGAGAGTGTGAGGACCCAAAAATTTTCCGAATTTCTAGGCTTTATTTTATTTAATTGCACACTTTTATACCTTTTCTTTATTAGAAAATTCCCCAGATAATTTCTATGAGCAAATATAGTTTTTAAATCATTTTTCTAGTATAAGTTAGTTCATGTGAAATTAAGAGTGTATATCGAATGTGGGACCCACTAGTGTGGTAAGTTCGATGAAATTCTGCCGATTAGGTTACGTTTAGTATCCAGGGATTAATGTACTAGGTGACAAGAGACAATTAGAGGTTACCTAGATGGAGGATCATTGGAGAGACAAAAGGATAACTCTAAGTCCAAAAGGTGACAAGTGTTACTTTCTTACTCAAGGGTGGACTTTGACCATTTTATTACCTTTACTAAATCACCAAAACAATTGACCCAAAATTCATATTCTTCACAAGCTCCTTGGCCGAATTCCATGGTGAGAGAAAAGAAAGAAAGCTTCAACCTTCAACCTCCATTTCTTGCATAAATCTTGGAATCCAACCATCCAAACTTGAAATTATTCCATACAAACCTCTAGCTAGGTAGGATTGAGGAAGTTGGTGGAGTTGTTTTGGAAGCAAGAGACTTAATCTACTACCTTTTGTGAGTTATCAAGGTAAGGTGTGTAAATATTCATTGTTTGTTGCCAATAATGGTGAATTCATGACTTGTGAAGGTTAGTTATGTGATTTTGTGGGGATTTTCATGACTTTTGGTGGTGTTTGATGAATTTTTTATTTTATGCATAATTTTTCTGTTTTTATATGTTTCATGTTGATTGGCCATGTATGATGGACTAGTATGGGTTAGAATGAAGCTTTGGTATGATAATTGTAAGGATTAGTGGAAAAATTTCTGGTTTGAAGCAAAAATTCCAGATTAGGGTTCCAATTTTCACCATTCTGTCCGGCACTGTTGTACCTAGTTATAGGCTGAATTAGACTTAGCTCAAAACATGAAAGTTGTATAGAATGATGATTTATAGATGCCTACAAAAGTTCAGGTCAATCAAAGCAATGTATCTTGTGAGAAGACTGAAATACCCCTACTGCCCTGTTTCTACCCGAATTTGATATTTGCGTCTGTAATTGGTTATTTTGGTTGGGAATGCTTCTGATTTGGTTGTTGATGTCTTCTGATGAATTGTATCCTTCTATCTTAGATTTCGAATGGCTTTGGAATCACTTGATTTGGACTTAGGTAGCCTGACTTATGATGTTTGAACCAGAATGCGGTTGGTGAACCTGTTTTTGCGGTTCTGGTTTAGTATATTGAATTTTTGACCTGATTGCACTAGAAACTGGTCTGAGTAGCCTTCTTCAACATTGTAGCCCTATCGTTTAGCTTTGAAATGGTGTATCTTGTACCTCCATCCGATAATGGTAGTGCCAATGGTGCCAAAACCACAAAATGATGTCAAAAACTATTTTTATGGTTAGAGCTTAACTTTCATTTCCGGACTTTTCCCTAGCTTGAATTGTACTTGTACTACTTGGAGCTTACTAAACGGCTATTGAATGAACTTATTTTGTGTGTGACTTTGGGACTGGATGAGAAAAATAATGAAGCCATAAATGGCTGGAAATAGGAAAATACAAAGGGCGTGCTGCCCAAATTTTCGCTCGAGGGCTAAGTTTCTATTTCAACTTGTCTATTTTTCGTTTGGCAAATACTATGACCGTTTTCCATCTTAAAACATGATACCTTTTCCATTTGAACCTTCAAATGTTTAGTTACTACTTCATACCAAAATATAGAGGTATGACCTAAGGTTTTCTCAGTCAAGACATGTAGGCTATAATACCTACTTGAATGTATATCGATTTTGAACCACATACACGATTCCGAAAAATAATATTTCTGAGCCTATCTAGTTGGATTCCGACTTGACTTTGATTCAAGTGTTTTCCATTGGAACTGTTATAACCCTTTGAATTTGGTTTATGACACCCTAGTTATTTCCGTCCACAGATCCAAATGGTTGTTTTTCACTTTAAAGTCACTTTTATCCGTTTTACTCGTAACTAGTCGAGTTCCTTGATTCCACTTACTTGTTTTGCTAGATGAATTGTAATATTCTTTCTCGTTGAATCATAGGTTTTCTCGGTGACCGAGGGTAAGATCCGATAGGACATTTTGGACGTTATTTTGCATAATTCAGTGAGTGTTCCTTGTTTGTTATGTTTCTTGATTATATGGCTTGTATATATGACTAATAACATGTTAAACGCTTTCAATGATTAGCCAAAACGAGTTTTCTAGGCGAGTGTGTACTTTATCGCACTCAGGCTAAATGATTGTGAACTTTTCAATGATTGAACGATTGAAATGCTACTTGTGCATGAATGTAAGCCTTTTGGCTGAACTGGCCACTGCCCCTTGTTACTGATCGACTCGAGCCAGAAGCGGACTCGTTCGGGCGATTTGGTGACTTGGGTGAACGTATGGTATACTCGAGTATTACCTTGTAGGTTGGTGGAGGTTGGTGGAGCCTGGCCAATGTCCAGGAGAGGGTGAATGAAATGAACGAACGAACGAACGAATGAGGGTTTTATGTATAAACAAAAAATGCATTTTCAAATGAATGAAGGAAAGGTGAATGATAGGAGAACAAACGAACGAACGAATGAACGAACGAACGTATCCTTTTCATGTATGGTTTATTGTCCATGTTGTAAATGTTTCTTGACTTATTGTTTGATTTATGGCTTGATTCTATGTTCGGAACCTCACTGAGCTTTTAGCTCATCCCTTTAGTTTTATTTTCTTTAACAGGGGAAGGCGAGCAAGGGCGAGAGCTCTGTATCGACTGGCTGGGTCTAGTTTTGGTTTTATTTTGGTTCTCGCCCTAGTGCTTGGTACGGGCTGGTTGTATGGTGACTTGAGAACTTTTGTATTCTCGACGGTTATACTTCTTTCTGAGATGGCAATGTATATAAGCTTTGTTTTAAGTTTTGGATCCTCATTTTGCTCTTTCTTGTGGTTCTCTTTCTGATTTGTGTGAGTGAACGACTGAGTCCCGGCGATAGCTGGGCAGGCGGCCCGCCCAAACCTTTGGTTCGCCTTAGGGGGAGGTGGGGCTGTCACAGTCTGTATCTTGATTACCCTTGAGGTAAGTCTTGATGGCAAAGGACAAGACGTGGAAGATTTCAACATTTGACCTACTAATTGAACTGATAGAGGGGATTGGATCTAAGAGTGCTATCATGGACTAATCTAGTAATAGTCTGGTTAGGGTTCCTATAGATGGTGGCTAGATTGTAGTATACATTGAAAAATTAGCACTGAAGACCTGTTTCCCTTTTCCTATGAACGTGAGAATTTGATAAGCATTTATTTGATTTTGAGGCAGTTTAACTGCAATTATAGAAGTATTTTTACCCCTCTTGTGATATTTGATACCCGTAGTTTGGTTCTCGATGAACTACCCTTGCCTACACTTCTTTGATACCTATCTATTAATGTCAAAGTATGGACTTGGCTTGATTATTATCGTGCCGAGATCGAGAATTTTGGAATTATGTATAGGGATTTGCGAAAAAGAATTTGAGTTCTATACCTTTATGCAAAAACTTGAGATAGGGTGTGAAACTTTTGATTACGAAATATGCTTGAGGATTTCGTTATGAACATAAGTGCTAAGGGTACACCTTGTGTTAAGATCCCAGAAAAAGAATAAGTGGTATCGTATCTTGAGATATTGCCCTACTTGTGTTCCACTTTCTCATCTACCTCATTTGAGAATAGTTAAGTTTAATCTTTCGTGGTTGGATTAGAAGTGAATGAACTTAAAAGTTATATGGCTCGAGTTTCCAATTGTAATTAGTTACTTATTCTGATCCTTTGATTTGCCTGGCAAGTTATCATTTGAGTTAAGTGAATTGGCGAGATGACAAATTTGGCTGATATATATATAAGGAAATAGAGATTCTTCGAAAGGAAGTAGAGTTCCAAAAAAGATTAACTGAGCACTGGGAAGAATGATGGAAACAAGAATACGTGGAGAAAATTGAGCTGCTGCACAAGAACATAGAATTGAAAAAGAAATACGAAGGGATCTCGGAAAAGGTGCGGAATAAGTTTGAATTAGTGCATTCATCTAGTTGAATAGTGTGACAGCCCCACTTTCCCCTAAGGCGAACCAAAGAGGTTAGCGGACTGCCTGCCCAGCTCTCGCCAGGACTAACGGTGCAGTATAGAGCGATCTTTCACGTTCCGGAACTTATAACGCGCGCAAATAAGGTAAAAGGGCAAAATAACCCAAAATAAAAGAAACAAAATCCGGAGTCGGCCATGAATAGTAACTGACTCGCCCGAACCCAACCAAACATCGAATTACATAAACCACAAAACATTTAGCCTTTACAAACCAAAAATGACATTTAAAAGTGATACAAAAGTCACTACATATATGGTTTGCCAAAACAAAAGTGAAAAACGGCCCTAATGATACATTTAGGGTCCCATTTTATATACAATACAAAAGAGTCATTCATCTAGTTCATTTGGCAACCATTTATCAAAATTCATTCCAAAAGAGTCATATTCCTGTAAGGAAAACAAAAGGAACGGGGTGAGCTAAAGCTCAGTGAGCAACTATCACAATAGCAATTAAGATCACATAAGCAAAACCATTCAATTCAAGTATGCAATTTCGAAGTAAAGTAAATCAGTGAAAGGATACGGTCGGCTCTCAAGAGCCCATTTCCACGCTTATGTCTTGATCCAACCTCATTGACTCTCCGTCAATGTTGAAGAGTGACCAACCGTAGACTCCTCTTCTCTCCCATTCCTTCCACCAAACATCCCCCTACCGGGCCCGCACTCCAAACACTTGCACTGTGGTATTACTCGAGTATACCGGAATCAAGAGTCTCTCATACTACAAGATTCCTTATAACTTTACCCAAGGCTCATTAATTGTCACGACCAAACCCTTGTCGGCTCGATTCAATCAACTACCAATGGGGTTGAGCTCAATGATAACATTTGTAGTCGTTGGATACTTGTCCAATCGATATCAAGTCATGTATTTCATTTCATATATCAGTTCATATAACTTTCCAATAACTTTCCAATAACTTTTCAATAACATGTGAAACAATAAGTGAGAGTGATAAAGTACACTCTCACATCAATCCATTAACATACAACATCTCAAGTTCAAATATCAAAGCCATATAATAGCACACAAGTGAGTAGTACACTCACCAATCAATTAAGTGCTATTTCATGCACTTCCGTCAGGAGAATGTCGTGAGCTATCGTCACGCCCTAGAACATGTAAACAAATACCATAAGACTCGATAACGAGTCATAAAGTCAAACCAATTATCGCCCAATAGGGTTTCATGCATGGAAATTCAAGGGTTAAATACTTAACCTTTACTCAAGTCGAGAATATAGTTTTCTAAATCTCGAGTAAAAATTCGGGCAGCATGCCCTTTGTGTTTACCAAATTTTCCAGCCATAAGGCTTCATTATTTTTCTTCAATCACAATCCAACAACACACATATAAGCATTTCATGTCAAGAGCCGTTCCATAGCTCACAATATCAGAAAACAAGAAACCATACCAAGCCATAAACAACACCAATTCACAACCCCAATAGGGTTTTATAAACATATACAAGCATGAAAGCAAACCAGAAATTAAGAAAGGCTTTAATGTTGGCCTTGATAAGAAAACCGGTTTTGACGTCATAATGCGGTAATGGCACAACTCTCACTACAATTATCGGTTAGGGGTGTAAGACCCACCGTTTCGAAGCTATGAAACAGGGCTACAACAATGTAGAAGGTCACTCAATCCAGTTCCTAACACAACTAGGTCAAATATACGAAATACTATACCAGAATTCCCAAAACAGGTTTGCAAAACGCAGAAAACTGTAATCGGTATATCTCAGTCCATACAAGTCCAAATTCCGAAATTCCAAAGGAATATGTTAGCTAAGACATTCAGCTACATTTCATCAGAAGACACCAACTTCAAAATCCAAACCAATTCCAGTCAAAACAGGCAATTACTATCGCAGTTCAGACATTCTGTGCACCAAAAACAGCAACAGTAAAAACGGCATAACTCACTCTACACTTGTCCAATTTCCCTGAAATTTTGCAGACACACTAAACTCATCAATACCTACAACTTTCATGTTTTGAGCAAAGTCCAATTCGGCCTCTAGCTATGACCTAAAATTTCGGACAGAATAGGGGTTCAAGAACCCTAACTTTTCACATTTCATTCCAAATCCAAAATTGATTGCATTTAACAACAATTCACACCTACTAGAGCCAAAGCCCCTTATTACCAAGCATCATACTAGTCCACAACATCAAAATCATATGAAACCAGAAAATTCCTCATAAAATGGAAAACTTCACCAAATCAAGCCAAACCAAGAAATAAATCATATAATCCAACACTCAAGCCACTTCTAAGCATAATATAACCATCATTAGGTGTAGTAGGGTGTTCAAGCATCACTTACCAAGAAATTAAGAGAGATAGAGAGGTTGGCCACCTTAGAGCTTCAAAACAACTTCACTAATACACTTACAAGCACTAGAAGAAAGGTTTTTATGGAATAGAATCTAGTGTAGGCTTTTGTTCTTGCAAGATTGAGTGAAATGGAAGCTTGAGAGTTGAAGAAATTCCTTTCTTCTTTGCAAGGAGAGGGCCGGCCATAAGAGGTAAGAAAATGGTGATTTTTGTGCATTTTTTTGATATTTAAACCTTTGGTCAAAAAAAGTCAAGAAAGTGAATAGTGTTTCTTAAAGTCCAACAAATGGGAAGGTGACACTTGTCACCTCCATAAATGCATCCTTATCATTCTTTTCTCTCTCTCACATCAATCACTTCACACACACTACTTATCTTTTAACACCCGATAAAATTTTCACTGTATCCGAAACTTAACCTTATTGGCCGAATTTTTCCAAACTTTTCGCACTAGTGGGTCCCACGTCCAAAATATATTCTTAATTTTCTAAAAACTCACCAATACTAGAAAAATCATCTAAAAACTATAATTACTCATAAAATCTACCAGAAAAATATTCCTAGGCCCGAAAATGCAGAAAACATGCAATTAAGGGGAAATAAACCCTAGGAAAATAATTAGGGTTTTACGGGTTCTCACACTCTCCCCCCCTTAAAAGAATTTCGTCCTCGAAATTTTCCTTCAAATTTAAAGTATCCAATGGCCTGTACCTTCTCCGTCTTCAGAGTCAGAAGAAACGAGGTTCTTCATTCCAGTCCCTTCTCCACTTGACGGTGCAGGGTCGGTCTGGGTTGGTTGTTGAGTTCTTTTCTTTTTCCGCACTTTAATCGGGCAATATGCAATTCGATGCTCGATGCTCCCACAACGCAGACATCTACTCCCCTTTCTCCAGCAATCATTCTCAGTGTGATTGGCCTTTCCGCAATAGTCACAAGTCAAGTGGAAAGTCATCTTTTTGCTTTTCGGAGAAATCTCCCCCTGTCTGGTTTGGCTTTCATTGACAAATCTTTTATCTACCGCCCCCATTGTCCATGGCGGCCCGAATAACTGGTTCACTTTCTGTACTTTAGAAGGTTCCTCACTCACGCTACCCACTGCACCCCTTTTCCGTATTTGGGAAGCTTTCACTTGCACCTTTGCATTCTTGATGCATTGAGCCTTTTCCAGGGCCTCCTCGGAAATCCCTTCATATTTCCTTTTTAGCTCTAAGTTTCTGTGCAGGAGCTCAATTTTCTCTGTATACTCGTGCTTCCAGCGCCCTTCCCAGTATGCGACTAGGTTCTTTTGGACTTCTATTTCGTCTCGAAGACCCCCGATTTCATTATACATCTCAACCCTACGTGCCATTTTACAGAGTTGCTGGACCTCAGATGGTAGCCTGTCGGCAAAACAATGGGTCATAAGAAAGTCTTGATTACAAGTAGCACTCTTGGTCCATGCTCGGTTCAGGTGTTGTTTCCTCCCTTTCTTCTCTTTGACTCTTGGTCTCGTTTTGTGTCACTGCTATGACCATGTCCGCGGGTTTTTTTTTTCCAAAAGGGTACTTCCATGCATGAATGCAATAAATTGACTAACATAACAAAATCTATCATACCAATAACATATCGCATATAACACGTTATATTAAAAGACGGATAAGCAGGTAAGCAAATATAGACTTAGTCATATACAGTCGAAAAGTCATCCCAGTACCAGCCCGTTTGGTCTCTCACGTCACTTACTATCCAAACTAGATGTCCATTGATCTCTTGTGCTCATTTTAGTCAGACAAAGCCTGTTCACGTTTCCAAAATACAAGGCTTGTTTCCAAAACACAGGGTTCAAATACCTAGTAGCTTGCATCACCTCAATTCT
>NW_020862828.1:0-24967 GCF_003713205.1 Coffea eugenioides | reverse complement strand
TACTCACCTGCACGGCTCAGGAATCATCCATCATATAACATTACCTTGTCCGAATCCAAGCCCTTCAACTCAAACTCAAAGCCATCAAATGCTTTCAAAGATCGGACAGCATTTCCCCTACATTTGCTTACTTTTCCAGCCGTCATGGCTTCATTATTTTGCTCAGCCAGTCCCGAAGTCATATGAAATATAACTTCATCACAACAGCCTTTCAATAGGCTCAAAGTCATTCAAATACAAGATTTAGCTAGGAAAATGACCGGAAATGAAAGTTAAGCTCTAACTCGGAAAACAGTTTTTGACGTCAGTTTGAGGTTTTGGCACCAAAGGCACTATGATTATCGGATGAAGGTGAAAGATACACCGTTTTGAAGCTAAGAGATAGCGCTACAATGTTGAAGAAGGAAACTCTGTCCAATTTCGAGTGTAACCAGGTCAAATATGCAAGATACAACACCAGAACCGCAAAAACAGGTTCACAAATCGCGTGTTACCTAAGTCGAAATCCAGTAATTCCAAAGCCATATGAAAGCTAAGATACAAGGCCACATTTCATCAGAAGAGCTTAACAACCAATTCCGAAGCATTCCCAACCAAATAACCAATTACAGACGCAACTATCAAATTCGGGTAAAACCACGGCAGCAAGGGTAATTTTGTCTTTTCTCAAGTTACCCTACTCTGATTGACCTGAAATTTTGTAGAAATCTCTAAAATATCATTATCTACAACTTTCATGTTTTAACCCAAGGCCAATTCGGCTTCTAACTATGAGCTACAGTGCCAGGCAGAATGTAAATCAAAGAAACCCTAACTTTCCAATTTTCTTTCCAAAACAGAAATTGCTTGCAATTAACCATTTTTTCCACCTTCTAGCTTCCTTAACTATCATCTCCAATCATCATACATGACCACATAATCATATTCATATGAAAACAGAAAATTCATACATAAATATAAAACTTCACCAATTTCTACCAAAATCAAGAAATCTTCCACCAAATCGCATCTTTAACCAACACAAGTCATTAATTTGACATTATCAAGACTAAAGAAAGAATTTCCTAGTTACTCACCTTGCAATCTCAAGAAACCAAGCAACTTAGCACCAATTTCTTCCAAACAACTTCACCAACAACCTTACTACTACTAAGCTAAGGATTTTTATGGAGGAAATTCAAGTTTAATCAGTTGGCTTGAAAGATTGAGCAAGTTTAGAGGCAAGAAAGTTGAGAGCTTTCTTTTCTTTTCTTCCCAGCAAGAAAGTTGGCGAAGGAGCTTCAAAATAAGAAAAATTTTGGGTTAATTTTGGTTTAAATGGTAAAGGCATGAATAGTGGTCAAAAGGTCAAAAGGTAAGAATAAATCTTCAAATGACACTTGTCACTCCATTAATTGCATACCTAACCTTTTGTCTCTCTCACACCAATCCACATGGTAACCTCTAAATATCTCATAACACCCGGTAAATTTAAACCCAGTATCCAAAACTTAACCTAGTTGGCCTACTTTTTCCGAACTTTCCGCACTAGCGGGTCCCACGTCCGATATACGCTCTTAATTTCTCAAAAACTATTCGATACTAGAAAAATCATCTAAAAACTATATCTGCTCCTTAAAAGTATCTATAAATTTTCCTAATCAAGAAAATGCAGAAAACATGCCATTAAAGATAATAAAACCTAGAAAATGGAACAGTTACGGGTTCTCACACTCATTCTTTCGGGGCGTCGCAATCTCCCCTCCTTAAAAGAATGTCGTCCTCGACATTCCATCTTGTATCAATCAAGTCAAGACATCCCGCAAGAATCACTGATATTTCAACCCAAACCCACAGTCCGGCATCCTAAACTTCAAGCCTAGGATACACTACAGAGATCTGAAACCTAAGCTCTGATACCACCTGTGACAGCCCCACCTCACCCTAGGGCGTACCAAAGGGTTCGGCGGGCCGCCTGTCCAGCTCTCGCCGGGACTCAATCACTTACTACAATCCTCAAATAGATTACAATATATATCTCAAATATTACATCAAATTCTCCAATAAATACAAGTCATAAGCGAAGCGGAAACTATTCCCCAAATTATACATAAAATGATTCAAAATCCAAACTGTACAAGATATAAGCCATCCAGTCACGTGAATAAGTACTACAAGCCTTCCTTCGCCACGAGCCCTGTGGAGGGGAATACAAGATTTTTGGGGTGAGTTAGAAGCTCAGTGAGTAACCAGTAAAAGCAGTCATCCAATATATTTCACAGTAACGTATTTCAATGATGTCATGATTCCGAGATCAAATGTACATATTTTGCTCTCGTGAGCCAGTGAAATCATTGCACTTACACACCCAACGCCCAAAAGATCCAGTAGCAGTAAACAGTAAGAGGGAGCCCCTTTTTGAGCTCCGGAGCCATTTGCTCCAAATGAACAGAGGTGGAGACGTTGGTGTCCAGCACAAGACTCCCTAAGAACTCATTGAAGCCAAAATCATATCATGAATTCACATGCAAGCACGCATGAGATGCAGCCGAGTAAATAATGCAAGAAACATTTCATAAGAAGTTTTAACAATAGTTTGGGGTTACTCACCTCCACGGCTCAGGAATCATCCATCATATAACATTACCTTGTCCGAATCCAAGCCCTTCAACTCAAACTTAAAGCCATCAAATGCTTTCAAAGATCGGACAGCATTTCCCCTACATTTGCTTAATTTCCAGCCGTCATGGCTTCATTATTTTCCTCAGCCAGTCCCAAAGTCATATGAAATATAACTTCATCCCAACAGCCTTTCAATAGGCTCAAAGTCATTCAAATACAAGATTTAGCTAGGAAAATGACAGGAAATGAAAGTTAAGCTCTAACTCGGAAAACAGTTTTTGACGTCAGTTTGCGGTTTTGGCACCAAAGGCACTATGATTATCGGATGAAGGTACAAGATACACCGTTTCGAAGCTAAGAGATAGAGCTACAATGTTGAGGAAGGAAACTCTGTCCAATTTCGAGTGTAACCAGGTCAAAAATGCAAGATACTACACCAGAACCGCAAAAACAGGTTCACAAATCGCATGTTACCTAAGTCGAAATCCAGTAATTCCAAAGCCATATGAAAGCTAAGATACAAGGCCACATTTCATCAGAAGACCTTAACAACCAATTCCGAAGCATTCCCAACCAAATAACCAATTACAGACGCAACTATCAAATTCGGGTAAAACCAGGGCAGCAAGGGGAATTCTGTCTTTTCTCAAGTTACGCTACTCTGATTGACCTGAAATTTTGTATAAATCTCTAAAATATCTTCTCTAAAACTTTCATGTTTTAATCCCAAGGCCAATTCGGCTTCTAAACTATGAGCTACCGTGCCAGGCAAATGTAAATCAAATAACCCTAACTTCCTCCGAATTCTTTCCAAACAGAATTGCTTTGTCAATTAACCATTTTTTCCACTTCTAGCTTCTAACTATCATCCCATCATCATACATACACATAATCATATTCATATGAAAACAGGAAAAATTCATACATAAATATTAAACTTCACCAATTCTACCAAAACATCAAAAAATTCTTCCACCCAAATCGCATCTTTAACCATACACTAATCATTAATTTACATATCAAGACTAAAGAAAGAATTTCCTAGTTACTCACCTTGCAATCTCAAGAAAGAAAGCAACTTAGCACTAATTTCTTCCAAACAACTTCACCAACAACCTTACTACTACTAAGCTAAGGATTTTTATGGAGGAAATTCAAGTTTAATCAGTTGGCTTGAAAGATTGAGCAAGTTTAGAGGCAAGAAAGTTGAGAGCTTTCTTTTCTTTTCTTCCCAGCAAGAAAGTTGGCGAAGGAGCTTCAAAATAAGAAGAATTTTGGGTTAATTTTGGTTTAAATGGTAAAGGCATGAATAGTGGTCAAAAGGTCAAAAGGTAAGAATAAATCTTCAAATGACACTTGTCACTCCATTACTTGCATACCTAACCTTTTGTCCTCTCACACCAATCACATGTAACCTCTAAAATCTCAAACACCCGGTTAAATTTAAACCCCAGTATCCAAAACAACCTAGTTGGCGAATTTTCCGAACTTTCCGCACTAGCGTGTCCCACGTCCGTATACGCTCTAATTTCTCAAAAAACTTCGATACTAGAAAAATCATCTAAAACTATATCTGCTCCTTAAACAAGTATCTATAAATTTTCTATCAAAAAATGCAAGAGAAACATGCCATTAAAGATAATAAACCTAGAAAAGGAACAGTACGGTTTCTCACACTCATTCTTTCGGCGGCGTCGCAATCTCCCCTCCTCAAAAGAATGTCTCCTCGACATTTCCATTTGTATCATCAAGTCCAGACATTCCGCAAGATCACTATAATTTCAACCCAACCCACAGTCCGCATCTAACCTTCAACCGAGATACCTCTACAGAGATCTAAACCTAACTCTTGATACCACCTGTGACGAAGCCCCACCTCACCCCTAGGGCGTACCAAAGGGTTCGCGGGGCGACCTTCCACTTCGCCGGACTCAATCACTTACTACAATCCTTTCAAAATATTACAATATATTATCTCAAATATACATCAAATTCTCAATAAATACAAAGTCATAATGCGAAGCGGAAACTATTCCCCAAATTAAACATAAAATGATTCGAAATCCAAACTGTACAAGATATAAGCCATCCAGTCACGTGAATAAGTACTACAAGCCTTCCTTCGCCACGAGCCCTGTGAAGGGGAATACAAGATTTTTGGGGTGAGTTAGAAGCTCAGTGAGTAACCAGTAAAAGCAGTCATCCAATATATTTCACAGTAACGTATTTCAATGATGTCATGATTCCGAGATCAAATGTACATATTTTGCTCTCGTGAGCCAGTGAAATCATTGCACTTACACACCCAACGCCCAAAAGATCCAGTAGCAGTAAACAGTAAGAGGGAGCCCCTTTTTGAGCTCCGGAGCCATTTGCTCCAAATGAACAGAGGTGGGGACGTTGGTGTCCAGCACCAAACTCCCCAAAGAACTCATTGAAGCCAACAATCTATCAGATTCACATGCAAGCACGCATGAGATCAGCCGAGTAATAATGGCAAGAAACATTTCTAAGAAGTTTAACAATAGTTGGGTTACTCACGCCACGCTCAGGAATCATCCATCATATAACATTACCTTGTCCGATCCAAGCCCTTCATCAAACTCGAAAGCCATCAAAATGCTTTCAAAACTCGGACAGCATTTCCCCACATTTGCTTATTTCCAGCCGTCATGGCTTCATTATTTTCCTCAGCCAGTCCCAAAGTCATATGAAATATAACTTCATCACAACAGCCTTTCAATAGGCTCAAAGTCATTCAAATACAAGATTTAGCTAGGAAAATGACCGGAAATGAAAGTTAAGCTCTAACTCGGAAAACAGTTTTTGACGTCAGTTTTGGTTTTAGCACCAAAGGCACTATGATTATCGGATGAAGGTACAAGATACACCGTTTCGATGCTAAGAGATAGCGCTACAATGTTGAAGAAGGAAACTCTGTCCAATTTCGAGTGTAACCAGGTCAAAAATGCAAGATACAACACCAGAACCGCAAAAACAGGTTCACAAATCGCATGTTACCTAAGTCGAAATCCCAGTAATTCCAAAGCCATATGAAAGCTAAGATACAAGGCCACATTTCATCAGAAGACCTTAACAACCAATTCCGAAGCATTCCCAACCAAATAACCAATTACAGACGCAACTATCAAATTCGGGTAAAACCAGGGCAGCAAGGGTAATTCTATCTTTTCTCGAGTTACGCTACTCTGATTGACCTGAAATTTTGTAGAAATCTCTAAAATATCATTCTCTACAACTTTCATGTTTTAACCCAAGGCCAATTCGGCTTCTAACTATGAGCTACAGTGCCAGGCAGAATGTAAATCAAAGAAACCCTAACTTTCCAATTTTCTTTCCAAAACAGAAATTGCTTGCAATTAACCATTTTTTCCACCTTCTAGCTTCCTTAACTATCATCCCCAATCATCATACATGACCACATAATCATATTCATATGAAAACAGAAAATTCATACATAAATATAAAACTTCACCAATTTCTACCAAAATCAAGAAATCTTCCACCAAATCGCATCTTTAACCAACACAAGTCATTAATTTGACATTATCAAGACTAAAGAAAGAATTTCCTAGTTACTCACCTTGCAATCTCAAGAAAGCAAGCAACTTAGCACCAATTTCTTCCAAACAACTTCACCAACAACCTTACTACTACTAAGCTAAGGATTTTTATGGAGGAAATTCAAGTTTAATCAGTTGGCTTGAAAGATTGAGCAAGTTTAGAGGCAAGAAAGTTGAGAGCTTTCTTTTCTTTTCTTCCCAGCAAGAAAGTTGGCGAAGGAGCTTCAAAATAAGAAGAATTTTGGGTTAATTTTGGTTTAAATGGTAAAGGCATGAATAGTGGTCAAAAGGTCAAAAGGTAAGAATAAATCTTCAAATGACACTTGTCACTCCATTACTTGCATACCTAACCTTTTGTCTCTCTCACACCAATCCACATGGTAACCTCTAAATATCTCATAACACCCGGTAAATTTAAACCCAGTATCCAAAACTTAACCTAGTTGGCCGAATTTTTCCGAACTTTCCGCACTAGCGGGTCCCACGTCCGATATACGCTCTTAATTTCTCAAAAACTATTCGATACTAGAAAAATCATCTAAAAACTATATCTGCTCCTTAAAAGTATCTATAAATTTTTCTAATCAAGAAAATGCAGAAAACATGCCATTAAAGATAATAAAACCTAGAAAATGGAACAGTTACGGGTTCTCACACTCATTCTTTCGGGGCGTCGCAATCTCCCCTCCTTAAAAGAATGTCGTCCTCGACATTCCATCTTGTATCAATCAAGTCAAGACATCCCGCAAGAATCACTGATATTTCAACCCAAACCCACAGTCCGGCATCCTAAACTTCAAGCCTAGGATACACTACAGAGATCTGAAACCTAAGCTCTGATACCACCTGTGACAGCCCCACCTCACCCTAGGGCGTACCAAAGGGTTCGGCGGGCCGCCTGTCCAGCTCTCGCCGGGACTCAATCACTTACTACAATCCTCAAATAGATTACAATATATATCTCAAATATTACATCAAATTCTCCAATAAATACAAGTCATAAGCGAAGCGGAAACTATTCCCCAAATTATACATAAAATGATTCGAAATCCAAACTGTACAAGATATAAGCCATCCAGTCACGTGAATAAGTACTACAAGCCTTCCTTCGCCATGAGCCCTGTGGAGGGGAATACAAGATTTTTGGGGTGAGTTAGAAGCTCAGTGAGTAACCAGTAAAAGCAGTCATCCAATATATTTCACAGTAACGTATTTCAATGATGTCATGATTCCGAGATCAAATGTACATATTTTGCTCTCGTGAGCCAGTGAAATCATTGCACTTACACACCCAACGCCCAAAAGATCCAGTAGCAGTAAACAGTAAGAGGGAGCCCCTTTTTGAGCTCCGGAGCCATTTGCTCCAAATGAACAGAGGTGGAGACGTTGGTGTCCAGCACAAGACTCCCCAAGAACTCATTGAAGCCAAAATCATATCATGAATTCACATGCAAGCACGCATGAGATGCAGCCGAGTAAATAATGCAAGAAACATTTCATAAGAAGTTTTAACAATAGTTTGGGGTTACTCACCTCCACGGCTCAGGAATCATCCATCATATAACATTACCTTGTCCGAATCCAAGCCCTTCAACTCAAACTCAAAGCCATCAAATGCTTTCAAAGATCGGACAGCATTTCCCCTACATTTGCTTACTTTTCCAGCCGTCATGGCTTCATTATTTTGCTCAGCCAGTCCCAAAGTCATATGAAATATAACTTCATCACAACAGCCTTTCAATAGGCTCAAAGTCATTCAAATACAAGATTTAGCTAGGAAAATGACCGGAAATGAAAGTTAAGCTCTAACTCGGAAAACAGTTTTTGACGTCAGTTTGAGGTTTTGGCACCAAAGGCACTATGATTATCGGATGAAGGTGAAAGATACACCGTTTCGAAGCTAAGAGATAGCGCTACAATGTTGAAGAAGGAAACTCTGTCCAATTTCGAGTGTAACCAGGTCAAAAATGCAAGATACAACACCAGAACCGCAAAAACAGGTTCACAAATCGCATGTTACCTAAGTCGAAATCCAGTAATTCCAAAGCCATATGAAAGCTAAGATACAAGGCCACATTTCATCAGAAGACCTTAACAACCAATTCCGAAGCATTCCCAACCAAATAACCAATTACAGACGCAACTATCAAATTCGGGTAAAACCAGGGCAGCAAGGGTAATTCTGTCTTTTCTCAAGTTACGCTACTCTGATTGACCTGAAATTTTGTAGAAATCTCTAAAATATCATTCTCTACAACTTTCATGTTTTAACCCAAGGCCAATTCGGCTTCTAACTATGAGCTACAGTGCCAGGCAGAATGTAAATCAAAGAAACCCTAACTTTCCAATTTTCTTTCCAAAACAGAAATTGCTTGCAATTAACCATTTTTTCCACCTTCTAGCTTCCTTAACTATCATCTCCAATCATCATACATGACCACATAATCATATTCATATGAAAACAGAAAATTCATACATAAATATAAAACTTCACCAATTTCTACCAAAATCAAGAAATCTTCCACCAAATCGCATCTTTAACCAACACAAGTCATTAATTTGACATTATCAAGACTAAAGAAAGAATTTCCTAGTTACTCACCTTGCAATCTCAAGAAAGCAAGCAACTTAGCACCAATTTCTTCCAAACAACTTCACCAACAACCTTACTACTACTAAGCTAAGGATTTTTATGGAGGAAATTCAAGTTTAATCAGTTGGCTTGAAAGATTGAGCAAGTTTAGAGGCAAGAAAGTTGAGAGCTTTCTTTTCTTTTCTTCCCAGCAAGAAAGTTGGCGAAGGAGCTTCAAAATAAGAAGAATTTTGGGTTAATTTTGGTTTAAATGGTAAAGGCATGAATAGTGGTCAAAAGGTCAAAAGGTAAGAATAAATCTTCAAATGACACTTGTCACTCCATTAATTGCATACCTAACCTTTTGTCTCTCTCACACCAATCCACATGGTAACCTCTAAATATCTCATAACACCCGGTAAATTTAAACCCAGTATCCAAAACTTAACCTAGTTGGCCGAATTTTTCCGAACTTTCCGCACTAGCGGGTCCCACGTCCGATATACGCTCTTAATTTCTCAAAAACTATTCGATACTAGAAAAATCATCTAAAAACTATATCTGCTCCTTAAAAGTATCTATAAATTTTCCTAATCAAGAAAATGCAGAAAACATGCCATTAAAGATAATAAAACCTAGAAAATGGAACAGTTACGGGTTCTCACACTCATTCTTTCGGGGCGTCGCAATCTCCCCTCCTTAAAAGAATGTCGTCCTCGACATTCCATCTTGTATCAATCAAGTCAAGACATCCCGCAAGAATCACTGATATTTCAACCCAAACCCACAGTCCGGCATCCTAAACTTCAAGCCTAGGATACACTACAGAGATCTGAAACCTAAGCTCTGATACCACCTGTGACAGCCCCACCTCACCCTAGGGCGTACCAAAGGGTTCGGCGGGCCGCCTGTCCAGCTCTCGCCGGGACTCAATCACTTACTACAATCCTCAAATAGATTACAATATATATCTCAAATATTACATCAAATTCTCCAATAAATACAAGTCATAAGCGAAGCGGAAACTATTCCCCAAATTATACATAAAATGATTCGAAATCCAAACTGTACAAGATATAAGCCATCCAGTCACGTGAATAAGTACTACAAGCCTTCCTTCGCCACGAGCCCTGTGGAGGGGAATACAAGATTTTTGGGGTGAGTTAGAAGCTCAGTGAGTAACCAGTAAAAGCAGTCATCCAATATATTTCACAGTAACGTATTTCAATGATGTCATGATTCCGAGATCAAATGTACATATTTTGCTCTCGTGAGCCAGTGAAATCATTGCACTTACACACCCAACGCCCAAAAGATCCAGTAGCAGTAAACAGTAAGAGGGAGCCCCTTTTTGAGCTCCGGAGCCATTTGCTCCAAATGAACAGAGGTGGAGACGTTGGTGTCCAGCACAAGACTCCCCAAGAACTCATTGAAGCCAAAATCATATCATGAATTCACATGCAAGCACGCATGAGATGCAGCCGAGTAAATAATGCAAGAAACATTTCATAAGAAGTTTTAACAATAGTTTGGGGTTACTCACCTCCACGGCTCAGGAATCATCCATCATATAACATTACCTTGTCCGAATCCAAGCCCTTCAACTCAAACTTAAAGCCATCAAATGCTTTCAAAGATCGGACAGCATTTCCCCTACATTTGCTTAATTTCCAGCCGTCATGGCTTCATTATTTTCCTCAGCCAGTCCCAAAGTCATATGAAATATAACTTCATCCCAACAGCCTTTCAATAGGCTCAAAGTCATTCAAATACAAGATTTAGCTAGGAAAATGACAGGAAATGAAAGTTAAGCTCTAACTCGGAAAACAGTTTTTGACGTCAGTTTGCGGTTTTGGCACCAAAGGCACTATGATTATCGGATGAAGGTACAAGATACACCGTTTCGAAGCTAAGAGATAGAGCTACAATGTTGAGGAAGGAAACTCTGTCCAATTTCGAGTGTAACCAGGTCAAAAATGCAAGATACTACACCAGAACCGCAAAAACAGGTTCACAAATCGCATGTTACCTAAGTCGAAATCCAGTAATTCCAAAGCCATATGAAAGCTAAGATACAAGGCCACATTTCATCAGAAGACCTTAACAACCAATTCCGAAGCATTCCCAACCAAATAACCAATTACAGACGCAACTATCAAATTCGGGTAAAACCAGGGCAGCAAGGGGAATTCTGTCTTTTCTCAAGTTACGCTACTCTGATTGACCTGAAATTTTGTATAAATCTCTAAAATATCATTCTCTACAACTTTCATGTTTTAACCCAAGGCCAATTCGGCTTCTAACTATGAGCTACAGTGCCAGGCAGAATGTAAATCAAAGAAACCCTAACTTTCCAATTTTCTTTCCAAAACAGAAATTGCTTGCAATTAACCATTTTTTCCACCTTCTAGCTTCCTTAACTATCATCCCCAATCATCATACATGACCACATAATCATATTCATATGAAAACAGAAAATTCATACATAAATATAAAACTTCACCAATTTCTACCAAAATCAAGAAATCTTCCACCAAATCGCATCTTTAACCAACACAAGTCATTAATTTGACATTATCAAGACTAAAGAAAGAATTTCCTAGTTACTCACCTTGCAATCTCAAGAAAGAAAGCAACTTAGCACCAATTTCTTCCAAACAACTTCACCAACAACCTTACTACTACTAAGCTAAGGATTTTTATGGAGGAAATTCAAGTTTAATCAGTTGGCTTGAAAGATTGAGCAAGTTTAGAGGCAAGAAAGTTGAGAGCTTTCTTTTCTTTTCTTCCCAGCAAGAAAGTTGGCGAAGGAGCTTCAAAATAAGAAGAATTTTGGGTTAATTTTGGTTTAAATGGTAAAGGCATGAATAGTGGTCAAAAGGTCAAAAGGTAAGAATAAATCTTCAAATGACACTTGTCACTCCATTACTTGCATACCTAACCTTTTGTCTCTCTCACACCAATCCACATGGTAACCTCTAAATATCTCATAACACCCGGTAAATTTAAACCCAGTATCCAAAACTTAACCTAGTTGGCCGAATTTTTCCGAACTTTCCGCACTAGCGGGTCCCACGTCCGATATACGCTCTTAATTTCTCAAAAACTATTCGATACTAGAAAAATCATCTAAAAACTATATCTGCTCCTTAAAAGTATCTATAAAATTTTCTAATCAAGAAAATGCAGAAAACATGCCATTAAAGATAATAAAACCTAGAAAATGGAACAGTTACGGGTTCTCACACTCATTCTTTCGGGGCGTCGCAATCTCCCCTCCTTAAAAGAATGTCGTCCTCGACATTCCATCTTGTATCAATCAAGTCAAGACATCCCGCAAGAATCACTGATATTTCAACCCAAACCCACAGTCCGGCATCCTAAACTTCAAGCCTAGGATACACTACAGAGATCTGAAACCTAAGCTCTGATACCACCTGTGACAGCCCCACCTCACCCTAGGGCGTACCAAAGGGTTCGGCGGGCCGCCTGTCCAGCTCTCGCCGGGACTCAATCACTTACTACAATCCTCAAATAGATTACAATATATATCTCAAATATTACATCAAATTCTCCAATAAATACAAGTCATAAGCGAAGCGGAAACTATTCCCCAAATTATACATAAAATGATTCGAAATCCAAACTGTACAAGATATAAGCCATCCAGTCACGTGAATAAGTACTACAAGCCTTCCTTCGCCATGAGCCCTGTGGAGGGGAATACAAGATTTTTGGGGTGAGTTAGAAGCTCAGTGAGTAACCAGTAAAAGCAGTCATCCAATATATTTCACAGTAACGTATTTCAATGATGTCATGATTCCGAGATCAAATGTACATATTTTGCTCTCGTGAGCCAGTGAAATCATTGCACTTACACACCCAACGCCCAAAAGATCCAGTAGCAGTAAACAGTAAGAGGGAGCCCCTTTTTGAGCTCCGGAGCCATTTGCTCCAAATGAACAGAGGTGGAGACGTTGGTGTCCAGCACAAGACTCCCCAAGAACTCATTGAAGCCAAAATCATATCATGAATTCACATGCAAGCACGCATGAGATGCAGTCGAGTAAATAATGCAAGAAACATTTCACGAGAAGTTTTAACAATAGTTTGGGGTTACTCACCTCCACGGCTCAGGAATCATCCATCATATAACATTACCTTGTCCGAATCCAAGCCCTTCAACTCAAAGTCAAAGCCATCAAATGCTTTCAAAGATCGGACAGCATTTCCCCTACATTTGCTTACTTTTCCAGCCGTCATGGCTTCATTATTTTCCTCAGCCAGTCCCAAAGTCATATGAAATATAACTTCATCACAAAAGCCTTTCAATAGGCTCAAAGTCATTCAAATACAAGATATAGCTAGGAAAATGACCGGAAATGAAAGTTAAGCTCTAACTCGGAAAACAGTTTTTGACGTCAGTTTGCGGTTTTGGCACCAAAGGCACTATGATTATCGGATGAAGGTACAAGATACACCGTTTCGAAGCTAAGAGATAGAGCTACAATGTTGAAGAAGGAAACTCTGTCCAATTTCGAGTGTAACCAGGTCAAAAATGCAAGATACTACACCAGAACTGCAAAAACAGGTTCACAAATCGCATTCTAGTGCAAACATCATAACTCAGGCTACCTAAGTCCAAATCCAGTAATTCCAAAGCCATCCGAAAGCTAAGATACAAGGCCACATTTCATCAGAAGACCTCAACAACCAATTATGAATCATTTCCAACCAAATAACCAATTATAGACGCAACTATCAAATTCGGGTAAAACCAGGGCATCAAGGGTAATTCTGTCTTTTTACACAAGCTACGCTACTCCGATTGACCTGAAATTTTTCAGGAATCTCTAAAATATCATTATCTACAACTTTCATGTTTTAACCCAAGGCCAATTCGGCTTCTAACTTTGAGCTACAGTGCCAGGCAGAATGTAAATCAAAGAAACCCTAACTTTCCAATTTTCTTTCCAAAACAGAAATTGCTTGCAATTAACCATTTTTTCCACCTTCTAGCTTCCTTAACTATCATCCCCAATCATCATACATGACCACATAATCATATTCATATGAAAACAGAAAATTCATACATAAATATTGTCGCGCCCCACTTTTTGACGGATGTGTGGAAGTGTGGTGTGGTGAGTGTGTATGAAATGTGAACGTGTGAAAGTGAAAACAATGAAAGGCCATGGGACTTAGGAATGCGACGATTTGGCCAAGTGAAGTTCGAAAAAGGGTTTTTAATAAAAATGGAGTCGCCACTTGGTATAGAGTTAGGGTGTACCAAGTCACCCAAAAATGATTTTTGTTTTTGAATAAAAAAAGTAAATAAACCCTTTTAGAGAACTTTGGGTCTACGTAACCAAAAGAGGGATCGGGGGTCACATTTGACGAAGGGGAAGGCAAGGATAAAAATCCAAGGCACCCCTTCGACCTAGCCAAGGCTAGTTGCGTGACTTAAACCAATTTTTCCTAATTTTCCTACCCAAGGTATGTATCGCGTGTTGGATATGTCTATATGAATGCAAAACCTAGACCTAGGGGGACATAGGGGAAATTTCTCTTCAAAGGTTGAGTGGTGCCAATCACATTAATTGTGAAGCCCAATAATGATCCTTTGGAGAGGTCACATGTAATCCTAAATGACGTAAAAATGAGTGGAATGCATGCCATGTGAAAGTGTGAGTTTGTGTGAAGTGAGAAAAATGATAAAAGTAATAAGATATAAGTGGAGGTGTGCAAATGTCTTTGAATGCAAATATATACTCCAAGTGCAAGTGGGCAAAAATGCATGTATGCAATTTAAAGAAAAGTGCGAAAGTGTCGGTGTGCAAATGAAGATGAAAGTACTCGTGTGCGAGTGAAGATAAAAGTGTTCGTGTGCAAGTGAAGATAAAAAAGTGTTCGTGTGGAAGTGAAAAAAGTGTTCGTGTGCAAGTGAAAGTGATAGAAAGGTGCATGTGTGCAAATGAGACAAAAGTGAAAGTGTGATGATAGAGTGGATTGAGAATGCATGAGCCTAGGGAATTCATGCATATTGGGTACGGGGAGACCTAAGTCGTGACTCAATTTACCCTTTTATAGAGAGGATACAAGCGTGCTAAGGCTTTAGAAAAAGCCACACTCGTCTATATCCCATATTTAAGGGGACTCTCAGGCAAATGTACACTATACTAGTATGAGGTGCAAAAGCCTAAAGTGAGGGGAAAGGGGAATCGAGGAGCATGCCAGATGATAAAACTAAGGAAAAATGCATGATATGTAGTGAGCAGGCAAATAATGCATTAATGGCAAAACAAAGAAAAAATCCTATTGGGTCTAGCATTGGACTAGCCCTTTCTATGAATTTCTAATGAAATAATGAGCCACAACTAGCATTGGACTAGTGTGGTGACGTACATTCATCCATCACATTCATTCATGCTATAGAAAGCAAGTAGACATGCCAAACACTTAAAAACACATAGCACATAACATTTAGCATGCTCGACTAGATGCAAGAGCCTAATAAAACGAGTAACACTTAACACGTAGGCATGCAACCAAGCTAATGAACCTATTACATTCACTAACTAAAACAAAAGGGGGAGGGGAAATGGACCAAATTGCTCGCCAAGCCCTATCTATTACAAGCCAAGAGGTGTACACATACCCCATAATAAAACTTAAATAAAAGTAAAAAGTAAGTAAATGCCAAGCCCTATCTATTACAAGCCAAGAGGTGTACACATACCCCATAATGAATAGCTTAAATAAACGGCAAAAGCAAATGAAATAAATGAAAGTAATTAAAGAAAGGCAAGGAAAGCAACGTAGACATGCAATTCACACTTAGCACGTTGGATCACATAGGAGAAACGAAAATCAAAGAGATAGAGGTTACCTCCCTTGCAATTGGGCCCCAATGAAGTGAAATCACTTATTTATCCTCCAAAATAAAAGAAATGGTCAAGGTACCAATTTATTTGGCAAAATTAAAGGAAATAGGCAATCACAAGCTCACTTGATCGTAAAATCCCTAAAGTCATGACTTAAACGCAATTGAAACAAAGCATGGTAGTTAATTGAAGCAAACAAGCAACGAAGTTGCACAAATTAAAATTACCAAGGACCAATTTGATGAAATTCTTTAATTGATTGGGCCATAGTGGCATAAGGGAAAACTTGGAGGGTCAAAATGCAAAAACTCAGAATTTTTCCATGCATGCATACGTTAGAAAAACTGAAACTTTCTTTACTTCTGCAAAATCCTGCTGCAATCCTTTGCAGCTTCAAACCATGCGTATTTCATTCCAGAAAAATGCACAAAGTTCATTTGTTTGCCAACCCAACTCATAGGAATCCCAAATCATCAACTTTAGGCCATAATCATCTATCATTAGTGATCTCAACAGAGTATCCAAGCAAGAGAACAAAGAAAGAAACAACAGAGATTCTCAACCCCTGCTCAACACAATCGAACCAGAACGTTCAAAACATATTAAAAACCGGACCACAAAGCAACCAAATATATTAGACATCTGTACAAGAAACTCAAGGCAACATCATACAACCCATGAAGATGCTTGCTGCAACTTAAACTTGCTGCCATTTCCCAGGTTTGGTTCATTACCATGGCAGAAAATGCAATCCATGAAGGAAAGGAAAGAAAAAACAGATTTCAGCAAAAATTGTTTCAGGAATTTTCTTTTCCTTTCGCCTCATTCTCGTGCAATTTCTTATGCATTTTCAACAAATTCATGCAAGCAACAAAGAAAACCTGTTTCTGCAACATTCTCTGTTGTTCTCCATTAACCGAAACCCAACTCAAGCTTAAAGCTTACTTCCGAAAAACAGATTTTAAATCCCCATACACAACTTAACTTTAAACTAAGCAGCAAAACACATCATTACCACCATCCAAACTTTGCAGAAAACTTAGAGAAATCTCATATAAAGTTCTGGAAAAAAAACACTCAAACATTTGAAGAAACAAAAATGCTGCAACTTTCCAGGTATGGCCAACTACACTTCAACAAGACTTGATAACACCAAAATGCATGATTCATATCACCTTAATGTCAAAGCTAATGACTTCTCTAAATGTAGCTTTAAACGGATATTATTCACGACATCATAGTCAGGCAGCGAACAAAATCAAGCAGGTCAAACCAGCCGCAACTTGACAAACAAAGAAAGGAAAATCAATTGCAATGAAACCGAAAGTTTGAAGCTTGCTGCAGCCAAATCTAAGTTTAACCTTGGAAATCTAACAACCGTGTGCCTTGCCTAACATGAAGGCTCTAGGGACAAAGGCCAGAGGCCATACTTATAAGAATATATCAACATCAGCCACAATAAATGATACACGAACCGTAAAGCAAGGACTCACCTCCATGAATACACAAACCAGAAACTATGAATCCCTTCGATTCCAGCAAATGCTTAGTCGCGAGATACACCCAAGGAAATGGTGAAAATGGTGAGAAAACCTCTGACCAGCAACTTGAAGCTCCTTTTTCCAGCCACCAACTTCCACTCCTCTTCTTCGAAACCCAAACCCTTGGATCTCCTGGTTTCTCTTCAAGCTCAGTCGCCACTCCAGAAAAAATCCCCCTCGTATGCTCTCCTCTTTGCTTCGCTTCCTTAGCCGCTGTTTCTTTCCTTTTTGTTTTCTTTTGCTCAACAGCCGCCGTTCTCTCTTGCTCACTCTCTATCTCCCAAGACTCCAGCCGTCGTAAAAACTCTCTCTCTGACCTCAGCCCCTACTCCCTTTTCTTTTTTTCCTCTTTCTGGTCTTTTCTTCCCGTTTGCAGCCGTTATCCTCTCTCGTTTTGTTTTGCCTTTTAAACCTCTCTCCCCTTTGCGGCTGCTCTTACCTTTGCTATTTATATCCATCTATCAACCCTAAAACCCTCAAACATCTTTCCTATATTTGCAGCCAAGGGCTGCCCGAACATTTCTTTGCAAGCTGCGAGAAACGCAGCTTGCTGCCGCGTATCACTTTTTTTTTTTTTTTAACACTTAAAATTTAAGTAATAAAATTAAGCAATAAACAAAAGATAATTAAGTAAAACAAAAATATAAACAACAAGATGATTAAGTAAAAATATCAAACAAAAACAAACGAACGAAGTTGCAATTTTTCTTTTTCCCATTTTTCATTTTTATTTTTCCTTTTGACCTTATTCTCAGTGCCAATGTGAACAATTGCTATGGCTTCTAGGTTTGGTTCGAATTTCTCCTCGTTTTGTTCAAGATTTTTTTTGAAAAAGAATCAAATACTTTCTCATTATCACTCTCGCTTTGAAATTTGGGTTCCAAAATTCTCAAGTCGTGAGTGAGATAGAGATTGCCATTATTGAATTCCAGAAAAGTGATATCCAAAGGGTCAAATAATTTTATCTTTGGTCATTTGAAAGAATTAACGAATTTGGAATAATAAGCAAACAAATATACAACAAACAAATGAACAAGCAATATGACCGAAATATAAACAAACGAATAAACAAAATAACCTGACAAGAATGACTTGTGCATTTTCATAAAACCTTTGATTGAAAGCAAATGAAATAAAACTTAAAAAAATATTTACATGCGCAAATTTTAGTCAAAAGTAAAGATGTTTTCATTACAGATGCAAAAGTTTTTTCCTCATGAATTCGCATGAATGACAAACCCCCTTTAGGTTTACCGAAACTCCTTCTGAATGGGTAGAAATTCGGCTGTCCAATTGGAAATTGATCCCTCAGGGATATCGGGAAATTCTGCATCATTTCCAAACACTTCAGCCTCACTTGATGAGTTTTTAGCAGGCTCCTTAAATTCCGTATGGTCCATAATAACCCCAATGGTGTTATCGTACTCTGGCAGGGGGTTCTTATCCACATTTGGCGCTTGTGCCTCTTTTCTTCTAATTACAATCTCTCCTGCTTCAATCATATCTTGCACCTTGTGCATAAGTGCTCTACAATCAGTGGTTGGGTGGCCGGGTGCTCCCGAATGATAGGCGCAAGTGTACTGAGGATTGTATCCGGCAGGGACGCCATGAGAGTAAGTTGGAGGGAGAATTATGCCAATTCTACCAGCAGCCTTTAATTGTTCATACAATTGGTCCAGAGGCCTGCCTAGGTTGGTGAATGTTCGGCTACGGCTTTGATTGTAAGTTTTAGTGTGTTGGGGATAGTTGTAGGTAGGTCTGTTTGGTGGAGAAAATTGTTGATTGTAGGGAGGTCGGGGTCGAACTTGTTGGAAGTTAGGCTGAGATATTTGAAAAGGGGCTATAGACGAGTTGGTGTATTTAGGGCGAGGACGAGGTTGAGTGGTATTAGGGTGATGAACAGGATGAGGGTTCGAATGATAAGGGTAGGAGTTTGAGTAGGTAGGGTGCTGTCTAGGCCTGGAGCTTGGGACACGGTTTCGATCACAAACAAAAACGATTTCCCCCTTTTCCTTTTGGAATTGTTGCTTTTTCCCACTGCTCCCTTGTCCTTGCAAAGCATCCAACTGCGATTCGAGGGCAGAGACATTACCCGTCCTATCATACTTGTTAAATTTAGGGGTTTTGAACCTCTCAGGCAACCGCACATTCGGCAAAAGGCAAAGCTTATCGTAATCCAAAACTCCTTGCTTGTTCAACCCCTGACTTTTCCCCATAAACTCATCAAAGCGGTCAAGGCGCTTGAGCAGCTTCATATCAACGGGAGTGGAAGATTCCCCCATTTCTGGCTTGGTTTGAACAGTGTGGTCTGGTAGGAAAGGTTCAGCAGCAGGGTAATAAAAGGTATGTAGCTCAGGTGATATATTTGAAGTAGCTTGGGGTTGTGAGCCTTGCCTGCGAGTAAGAAAAGATGAAGGATTAGGAGGGTAGGCGTATGGCAAATTTGTGGTGGGATAGGCGAAAGTTTCCTCGGGTGGAATAGGGAATGATGGAGTATCAGTGACTTGAGTTGAAGGGATGACAAATGATTCTGGCTCTGGCTGCCTGTCAGGTACAGGTTCAGGTTGAACTCCGCTGCTGATTAGCTCATCAATCAACTTCCTTTGGGTTGCCATTTCAGATGCCATTTCCCCAAATTTGGCGAGTAATTCAGTCAACTGAATCCCGGGACTTGTGGCTTCCGGCTGGGTAGTTGCAACGGCCTTATCGGATGATTCTGGTTGAGTACTCATGTCTACACGATTCCCTTGGGCCTTACTTCGGGATCGCGTTATGATGGGGCTTCGACGAGAAGCGATGTTGAAATATTGCCTGAAGATTTTGAAAGATTGCCTTTAGATTCAACTCTCGCTCAATTATTCCAACGAAAATAAAGAAAAGGAAAAGAAAAGAGCAAGAGTTAGTAGATATCCAGAAAAATCGGATGCATGTCCTATGGGGGAACCCTTTTATGCCAAGGGTAGGCCTAGCATGAAAATGCAATCTTCCAGAGCAGGCACTATACCATACCTGATGGATCCGATCAACTCATTGAGTGAGAAATAATTTTGAAAGAATTTGGTCAATTGGAGTGACGAGAAATTTGTCAAAATGAGGTCAACGTCCGAATGGATTGATCACTTTTGATCGATACAAGAATTTGCAAAAACGCACGGGTTTGACCTTGACGAACTTCCTATCGAGAAGATTGGAATTCGTTGACAAAATTTTCCTCAGTGTAACATGAGTCAAAAACCCAAATGATTAAATAGTTGGATATAATGGATGGTTTTCTCAAAAATTGACTAGACTTCCCAATTTGGAATTCGACATTGAAATCCTAATTGGTCAAATGAAATTGACAATTTATTGAAAATCGACCGGATTACCCTAAAAGGGAAACAGGTCAAATGAATTCAAAGGAATTTATCCAAAATTAATCAAATCACCCTAACAAGGGTAAATCGATCAAATAGATTGAACGAAACTTGATCTATTCAAAAATCGGCTCGGTTGCCCTAAAAATGGGTAAATTGGCCAAATGAATGATTGATTCAAAAATCAGCCGAATGACCCTAAAAAGGGTAAATTAGTCAAATGAATTGACGATTTATTCAAAATTGACCGGATGACCCAAAAAAGGGTAAATTGGTCAAATGACCCTAAAAAGGGTAAATTGGTCAAATGACCCTAAAAAAGGGTAAATTGATCAAATGACTTGACGATTTATTCAAAAGCGACCGGATGACCCTAAAAAGGGTAAATTGGTCAAATGAATTGGATGAAATGAATTTATTCAAAAATGATTAAATTGTACTAAAATTGAATGAATTGAAAAAAATGGATTGGATAAGATGGATGATTTGTTCAAAAATCGATTGAATTATTCGCCCACGGGGTGGTTTCAAGAAATCATTACAATGCCTTGGTCTATGAGCCTCTAAAATCAAAATTTGGCCTCTATATTTATCGTCTCAACAATGAGGAATCATTTGTGAATATTCTTCGAATATATCCTTTTACGCAAGGGAATTTTACCAATTTTGAGAAAATGGCCAAAAAGTGATTATTAGATGCTCATATTCCAAAAATTGCTTCATGAAAATGATCGGATCTTTACCTTACCTTGTGCACTACCCCTTCGGACGGTACGAGAAAGGTAAACGTGCAAGTCTCATTTGGATTATATATCCGAGACATGGGGTGGTTCATTCCTAACACGGGATCCCCTAAATGGCATTCCCTTTCTAGGGTTTATGCGTGATGCCATTTATTAAAGCGATATAAATATGTGACAAACATGGCCTAAAGGATATAAATAATGCAACGGGGGGAAAGGGTCTAAAATGAAATGTACTTATTGAAAAGTAAGTGCAAAGACTGAAATTTAAACATGTGAGCTATCTAGAGGGTGAGTCACTAAAAGAGTGCCAAAAGGGCCTCTTATCGCTAAGGCATATGAATGCAAGCCAAGAAACAAAGAAATGGTTAGTGCAATTGATAGTACACATAACACATTGGGAGCAATTAAGAAAAGAAATACAATAAAGCGAGTAAAAGGGGTGGAACCCCTTCCCTCGTGCCTAATGTGCTTAAAATAGGGTGAGGCTGACTCTAGCCTAGGAAAATGCTAATATGGATGCATGAGGCTGGGGTTCACTAATGCCTAGACTCGATAAAGCTTCGGCTCCCAAGCCTTCAGACCTAAAGGCGAAGGGTCATCACTCCCAGGGCCTTCGATCGGTGGCTCGAGTGATCCCTTAGGTAGCGCTATGGGCGCAGAGCACACCATCCGCCTACCCAAGGCAATCGGTCCTAGTCCTACAAGGCGGTGTGGGATGGCGCCCACGAAAATAAAAATAAAATGGGATAAAGCAAGTAAACATGCACGTATGAAGTGTTCCCCTAATTTGAGGGAAGGGGTTGAGAACCACGCGAGGCTCTAAAGGTGACACACCCCCTCCCAAATGCAATGCAAGCGCGAGATAAACAAGTAAACAACATCCAATCAACCAATCACGCATACGTGAGTGAGGGAAAAGTTTGATACGCGCGCGAGGCAAAAGACCCTAAAAATGGAAAATGCAACCCTAATATCCAAATGCAATGCATAAAAAGGGTAGAAAAAGGAAACGAATGGTTAAGTCAAAATGCTTGGACCCACTTAGGAAGTCCCCAGTGGAGTCGCCAACTGTCGCGCCCCACTTTTTGACGGATGTGTGGAAGTGTGGTGTGGTGAGTGTGTATGAAATGTGAACGTGTGAAAGTGAAAACAATGAAAGGCCATGGGACTTAGGAATGCGACGATTTGGCCAAGTGAAGTTCGAAAAAGGGTTTTTAATAAAAATGGAGTCGCCACTTGGTATAGAGTTAGGGTGTACCAAGTCACCCAAAAATGATTTTTGTTTTTGAATAAAAAAAGTAAATAAACCCTTTTAGAGAACTTTGGGTCTACGTAACCAAAAGAGGGATCGGGGGTCACATTTGACGAAGGGGAAGGCAAGGATAAAAATCCAAGGCACCCCTTCGACCTAGCCAAGGCTAGTTGCGTGACTTAAACCAATTTTTCCTAATTTTCCTACCCAAGGTATGTATCGCGTGTTGGATATGTCTATATGAATGCAAAACCTAGACCTAGGGGGACATAGGGGAAATTTCTCTTCAAAGGTTGAGTGGTGCCAATCACATTAATTGTGAAGCCCAATAATGATCCTTTGGAGAGGTCACATGTAATCCTAAATGACGTAAAAATGAGTGGAATGCATGCCATGTGAAAGTGTGAGTTTGTGTGAAGTGAGAAAAATGATAAAAGTAATAAGATATAAGTGGAGGTGTGCAAATGTCTTTGAATGCAAATATATACTCCAAGTGCAAGTGGGCAAAAATGCATGTATGCAATTTAAAGAAAAGTGCGAAAGTGTCGGTGTGCAAATGAAGATGAAAGTACTCGTGTGCGAGTGAAGATAAAAGTGTTCGTGTGCAAGTGAAAAAAGTGTTCGTGTGCAAGTGAAAGTGATAAAAAAGGTGCATGTGTGCAAATGAGACAAAAGTGAAAGTGTGATGATAGAGTGGATTGAGAATGCATGAGCCTAGGGAATTCATGCATATTGGGTACGGGGAGACCTAAATCGTGACTTGATTTTCCCTTTGATTAGAAGGCGAAACTAGCGTGCTAAGGCTATCGAGTAGCCACACTCGCTCGTTTCCCTTATCGGAAGGGGACCCTCAAGCAAATGGACCCTACAACTATCATGATATGCAAAAATCCTAAAATGAAGGGAAAGGGGGTTCGAGGAGCATGCCAAGTGATAAAACTAAGAAAAATGCATGATATGTGGTGAACAAGCAAATGATATGCTAATGAGGGGAAATCCCTAAGGGTCTAGCGTTGGACTAGCCCATTCTATGAATTCCGACTAGCGTTGGACTAGCGGAAACGTACATTCATCCATTCCATTCATTCATGGCAATGAAAGCAAGTAGACATGCCAAAATACTCGTAAACACATAGCACATAGCATTTAGCATGCTCGACTAGATGCAAGAGCCTAATAAAGCAATTAAACATGTAGCAACAAAAACAAGCAAGCAAGGGGAAA
Source organism: Coffea eugenioides (assembly GCF_003713205.1). Taxonomy (NCBI): domain Eukaryota; kingdom Viridiplantae; phylum Streptophyta; class Magnoliopsida; order Gentianales; family Rubiaceae; genus Coffea; species Coffea eugenioides. The sequence goes on along the minus strand of NW_020862828.1, from coordinate 1,207 downwards.
GGGAAGTGGACCAGATGCTCTCCGAGCCCTATCTATTACAAGCCAAGAGGTGTACACATACCCCATAAAAGCATAAAGGGGAAGGGGAAATGGACAGATGCTCTCCGAGCCCTATCTATTACAAGCCAAGAGGTGTACACATACCCCATAAAACTTAAATAAAAGTAAAAAAAGCAAGTAAATGCATGCAAGGAGGTAAGGAAAGCGGAGTAGACAGGCATATTCACATAACACGTAGGAGCACATAGGGTCAAATGAAGTGCAAAATGAGGGATAGAGTGTACCTCCCTTGAAGTGACGCCCTAACGTAGTGAAATTACTAACTTACCCTCCAAAATAATAAAAAGGGTCAAGGTACCTCAAATAGTAGAATATAACAAAAAGACGGCTTAAGCTAAGACCATCAAAACAAAAGGTTAAGGCACCACTTTAATGATAAAATATAAATAATCCAAATGGCATTCATCAAAACATCAAAAATTTCCTCCATCACAACTTAAATGTAATCAAAGGTACTTTAAAGATCAAGGAGAAGGCATGGCCTATTCGATTTCCAAGTGAAGCATCTATTAAGGACTCAAACATATCCCTTACCCAAACATTCGAGTCAATCGAACATTTAAGAACTTTAAAGGTCCAAAACAAAACACGGGTCAAGCAATCCAACACATAAACATGGAATTGAACAATTAGAAGCACTTAAATGCCTAAGATCAAATACGGGTCAATGAGTGGTTTCACTTGCCTTTTAGGATCCAAAAGCAACCATCAATCAATCAAACCAAAACCAACTAAAACGTTTTAAGAGCTTTAAAGGTCCAAAAGCAAGACAAAGTCAAGTAATCAACTTATTTTAGGGAGATTAAGGGAAATAGGCAATCACAAGCTCATTTAGGCACAAGGTTCACCAATCCATGCATTAAGCATCACCTTAGCAAAACATGGTAACCAATGAAAGCAAACAAGCAATTGAATTAAAACATTAATGCTACCAAATACTCAAATGTGAACACTAACCAAGCATTCAAACTCAATCAAATATTTTTAGGAATTTCAAAGGTCCAAAGGCTAGAAAAAGGTTAAGCAACAAATTTATTTAAGAAAATTAAAGAAAATAGACAAACATAAGCTCATGTAGACCTAAGGTTCACAAAATCATGCATTAAGTGCCACCCAAACGAACGAAAGCAAATGAGCAATCGAGTTG
>NW_020862827.1:0-44625 GCF_003713205.1 Coffea eugenioides | reverse complement strand
AATGACTCGATGATGATCAAAATCGACTAACAACTCATACGACTAATAATGCTAACATTCGGCCCAGCCTTTTAAGGACACGTGTGGCCCTCAATCAATGCCTCATGGGTTTGGATCAATGTGTAGACAACTTGATTAGCCACGTCCAAGCCTTCAATGTTCCTATAGACCCCTTGTTGACCTTGGACACTTCGAACTCTCACTTTGTCATCACCATCCGTGCACATATCATTGAAGTTCTTGATTGTTTAAAACCACAATCTTGAAGTTCTTGGAACTTTAGTTGGGATTTTTGAAGCCAACCAAAATCTATCATGATCAAATCGTGAAATCTTGGATTGTTTGGGGAGGAAATCATCTTCAATTTCATGTTTCTTGAATTCTGGAAATTAACATCTTGAATTCTTGAAAGAATCATGAAGTTTCTAGGTTTTGGGAACCAAATCTTGGTAAACAACAAGGCTGCAAAATTCCAACTGCCAAAATCCTTGTCTTCACCACAACAATCTTCTTTCTTGATCAAGAACATTTTAGCCACGAAATTTGACTCTTCTTGGCTGATTAAAAAAAAAATAAAAACAAAGGAAGAAGAAGAACATTCAGCCACAAAATTTGACTCTTGAGAGCCTCCAGAATTGACCATTGATAAGAAGAAAAACATTCAGCCATGAAATTTGACTCTTGAAAGCCAGCCTTCCTAAGCCACAAAATTTGACTCTTGAAAGCTTTCAGATTTGACCATTGATTGTGATAAATGCCTTCCTAAAAGCTGACCATCAAAAAAAAAAGGAGCACCAAAACAACCACCAACCCTACTCCAATTCCAAGTTGGATTTGACTAGTTTAGTCCAACATGAATAAGGCTGTCCAGATTTACTTCAATTTCATTTTTATAGCTTGTTAAATCCTTATTGGGATAGGAAAAGGGGATTAGTTCCAGAATAATCCAAGAATTTCCACTATCCATTATTTCCTAAATTGCTGCAACAAGAACAAGTGTTGGTGCACTCTTTAGGCATTTGTTTTTGAGTCAAATCTTTATAGCTTTCTTGAATCAGTTGTTTAGCTTATTTTTCCAGTAATTTCCAGCCAGAGTAGTGTCCAAATTTCCAGCTCTTGTGTAGAGTCATTTGCCAAGTTTTTGTGTTGCGTAACTAGTAGTCCTTTTGTCGTGCATCTATGCACATTTTTCCAGCAAATTCCAGCAGATTTTTTTCAGTTCTTTTGAGTCATTTTCGTCTTATACCTTAGCTTATAACGAGCCACATTTGAGTAGATTCTTGTGCGAAGCTAGTTGAACTTTTCAGGGAAATTTTCTACTTTCTTCAAGTGAAGCAAGCAGGACCTTGAGAACATAATTGCAAGAATTATTTGAAGACAAAAAAAAATTAGAGTGAATACATGAGCGCGAGTGCATACACGTGAGAGAGCAAGTCAGGACACACAATTTGTTTTTTTGTTGTCTTTGCTTGAATTGCAGGCTATTCAATCATGTCACAAGAAGGAGGACGGAGTAATCCACCACCAAGTACCCCTCTATTTGACGTGAAATTGTTGACAGAGGCGTTGGAGGCAAAGTTCAAGAAGATGTTGGATGACGCCTTGGAACCAATTCATAGTGAGATTTATCGCAACAAAAGCTCTCCAAGTACATCTCAGCGGGAAGTCCAAAATTATGGAGTCCGAAAGTTCAAATGGTGAGGACGAACTCATTAGGCGTCCTATGTCTCAACAAAGGACTCGAGGACGTTCTTCCGATCCTTTCAAAAGCATCAAAATGAAAATTCCAAAATTTAAAGGAAGGTCGGATCCGGAGGCATATTTGGAATGAGAATCGAAGGTTGAGATGATTTTTGCTTGTCAAGACTACATGGATGAGCAAAAGGTGAAGTTGGCTGTGATTGAGTTTAGTGAATATGCCGTTGTGTGGTGGGACCAGCTCACTAAATCACGACGAAGGAGTAGGCTACCAGAAATCATGTCTTGGACCGAGTTGAAGGGCATGATGAGAACCCAATTTGTGCCGAGCCACTATTATAGAGATTTGTACCAACGGTTACAAACTCTTACACAAGGCACTAGGAATGTTAATGAGTATCACAAAGAGATGGAGATCCTTATGCTTAGGGCCGATGTACAAGAAGACAAAGAAGCTGATACGCTCCTCGATCAACACGTTTTGAGACACGTAGCACGTTTGCCCAAGAATCTAGCGAGGTTGTCCAACGCTTGGGTTGCGGGACCTAAAACAAAACGGACCACACGAATTGATTGAAGGTGGTAGAACGACAATTTCAATTGAGGTGAATACTCTAGTGGATAGGTCGGCAGAACAATCATGGACATTCGCGAGATTGCTCAAGAACCCTTGCCAAGCAAGTTAAGGTTCGATTGCTCTCAATAATTTGAAGAGAAACAAATCAGAATTTTATTATAAAACTTGTGTACCCGTTAACCGTACAAAGTGAGCCTTTATATAGGCTAAGGGGCTAATGAAACCCTAAGAAACTAGCTAAGGAGGGTCGGCCACTCCTTGGAAAGATGGGCCGGCCCATGACTCAAATAAAATAATCTAATCCAACTCTAAACAATTGAACCTAACACTAAAGCCTAGGGCCTAGTCGACCATCCCCACATGGGGGTCCACCCAACTCTTCACGGGTTCTCTTCGTGGGCTTGGATCATTGTGTAGACAACTTGATTATCACCTTCCAAGCCTTCAATATCCCCGATGGACTCCTTGTTGGTCTTGAACATTTCGCGCAAGAGCTTGAAGGGACTCTTTGAAGCGCTTGGTCTGTGCACGTGTGACTGGGCCCAATGGAACTCGAACTGGATCATTACTTGGGCTAAGGTCCGTGCACACATCAGTCCCCTCCACTTGAGAAGGATTTGTCCTCAAATCTAGATTCTCCTCGCCAAGAAATGGGCTCAAGTCTGCGACATTAAAAGTCGCTCTAACATTGTACTCCCCAGGTAACTCCAATTTGTAGGCGTTGTCATTGACTCGTTGGAGCACTCGAAACGGGAAACAAATTGCAGCCACTCTTCATTTGACTCAATAGTTTGGAGGATGATCTTCATGTTTGCATCATTCCCCTCCTCTTGAAAGCGATTTGGCCTCAAATTGACGGTACGCTTAGAGGACAATCACGTTGGAAAGAAATGAAGGGTCACGAGCCAAGTTAAATGCCGTTTGGCCAGCCTCAAGGGGCTCTCAAACAAGGACATTCGCCAAGGTAGGAAAGAACGTGTATAAGGCTTGCGAGAATTCCAGGTTGCAACCCAAAACTCTCTAATTAGCCTTCGAGCATGGACTGTCATGATGTTACCTACACAATAAATCACATAGTGAGTAGCCGTAGGTATAAAACTATGCAATGGCTTACTAGTCACGTGCACAAGAAAAGGATCTTCATAATTATGCTCATTGAAGTTAGAGAAATCCTGAATCGGGTTGTACAAGGTGGTATAGTTCGGCCCTTCTTCGCAACATGCAGCTGGAACAAGCATGAAATCAGGTTGCAATTCTTTGGTCAAGGCTGAAAATTTTCGGACAGCTATACTACCTACAAAAATGAAATAAGTTTCAGCTTGTGTCGAACCAGAAATTGGATAAAGAAGCAATGGGACATCGTTAGCTAAATGGTAAGAAGGTGTGGAACAAGATTTAAATGCGAAAACTCCCTTTGACACTTCGATATTCCTTCCACCAATGGTGTGGACAGGTTTCCATTGACATTGTTCCATGAATTGATACCAAAGAAATTTAGCTCCTAGAAGACAAACTCCATGGAAACTCACAAAGTGTCCAAGTGACTTCGGAATGGAACATGCCATGACCTTCTCTACTTGACCTTGTTTAATATGCACAAAAGAAGAAATACTAAACAAAACACATGTCAGCCTGTTAGCAAACCAAATGTTCGCACTTTCAACTTTGGCAAACATGGTCAACTCCTCCTCTTTACTCTTCACTAAGGCCAAATTATCCTTGCCTTTTCCCACTCCATTCTTCTCGGACCATTGTTCACTCATTGTACTTGAGGTTTGATTTTCATTGTCTAGCTCATGTTCATGGCTCGGCTACAACTCATTCATATGTGGCTCTTCAATCAACGAGGGACTAGAATGAAATTTTCCTTTATTAGCACTGGTTGACACATGATTAAGTTGCTCCAAGTGTGAATCCAACACTTGGCTAATTTTTTTCATCATAGAATCAACCAATGCTTTAGTCCGACTTCGAAAATCATCCTTTGATTCACGAGGCTTGGACTCAATTCGAGAATTCTCAAACTCCTTGTCTTGATTGTCAAGGCACTTCTTAGATGAAATCTCGTTTGCTTGAGGTTGACCTCGATTTAGATGCTCGGGGCAAACTTCTTTGCTCCTTCTCATACTCATCACAATCACGTTTATACCTTTCATATGCACACGAGGCACGGTAACGTACCATCTCCTCCCGGAGTGAACAAAACTCACGAGAGGCTCCTTTTGAGAGGCTCAGTCTCCAAGAATTCTTGATTGTATGAGCAAGATGCAACTCCATTAGGCATGATTGACGGTTAGCAGAGAAAAAATTTTCCTCCCACACACAAGCTCACGTATGTACACTCTACTCTCGTGTATCACTCCAAATGCACTCAAATAATCTTACCAAAATTCCTTACTTTGCCTGTTTGAGCAGTAGAGAAATGCCGTACAAAATCCAAAAATTGTTTACCAAACTTTCGCACAAGAGTAACCAAGAATGAAGACACAATTTGGAAACAATTTGGACACAATGATTTTGGCAATTTCCTAAGGCGGATATATTTGGAATACGCGAGAATGGAAAAAGGAAATAAGAAACCCTAGTTTCCTAATTCGATTGGGCTTGGTAAATTGGAAAAAGGAGAGTTATCCAAGCTGTCCACTTAGTTATCTAATTGAATTTGGAAACAAGTTAGTTTTGGAAACCATTTGGAAAACCTTTTCTTCTTGTAACGACTTTTAGGAACTTCCAAATTCTATCGAAGAAGGATTGCGCAAATCTGATTAGCTTAGGAAACCTTTTTGGAAAACCCCCTTTCCTTCTTGTAACAACTTTTAGAAGGTTCCAAATTCTACTCCAAGTAGTATTGCGCAAATCAGAAATTTCCTTCCCACAATTCGATTGCCTTCCTTTTTTTTCTCTCTTGTTTTGTTTTGCCAACCGATCCTTCCTTCTCTTTTTTTTTCATTTCTGTTTTGTTCCCTTTTTTTTTGACTTGTAACAAACAAATACAACACAAAGCTTTGACCGAATGGATTATTGTTTTTCCAGATTTGTGTTCGGCCAATTCAATCGCACAAGACACCTTCAAGAACTTTCAAGGAGATTATCAAGAACTTCAAGATTGTGGTCAAGAAATTCAACAAACTCAAGATTATTGTAGGTTCTCTCAAGATTCACAAATTGCCAACAAGTTTCACAAAAATTCAGATTTGAAAACCAAGTAAACAAGTTGGATAACTCACGAACAAGGTTGGACAGACTTGGACAGCAAGCCACGACAACAAAGAAACTTCGGATAGCAAGGACACCAAAACACGATGAAACCCTAGTGACTGAAATTCGGACAGGTTTGCAAAGGCAACTATGGCAAAATTGAAGACGTACGACAAGACACAAGCACGGACAAAATTCAACGCAACAAAACACACGTACGGTCAGAATTTTAGTGCTCACGATAAAATGCAAACATGGACAGAAATTGATGCCAATGAAGGACCAAACTTCGGACAGATTTGTGACACGAGAAACACAAAACTTCGGACAGGTTATGAGACACAACAAGTAAGCAACTACAGCCAGAAATTTTGACCAAACACACGACTAAATGGTAAAGCAACGAGCAAGCACAAGACGACCAGATTTGACACTACGGGCAAGACGTGCAAACGAACAAAAGTGCGGACAGCATATTTTTTTTTAACAATGCAGCGGAAATAACAAACCCTAGAATGACTAGATGGACAAGAGAAATGGATACCTCAACCAGTTCTGAAGCCAACAAAAGTGCGGTTAACTTGTTCCGAGACACGTAGCACGATTGCCCAAGGATCTAGACGGATGATCAATCGTTTGGATTGCGGAACCTAGAACCAAGATGGACGACTCAACTTGGTAGAAGGTGGTAGAACAGCGACTCTAATTGAGATGGTTACTCAAGTAGATAGGCTGGATGAACAACCAAGAACGTCACACGAGATTGCTCGAGAACCCTTGCCATGCAAGTAAGGATGTAACTCTCGGTTTTGGAAGAGAAACAAAGTAAAATTTTATTATCAATGATGTCTAATCCTTTGCTCGTACAAGAGGAGCCTTTTTATAGGTTAGAAACCTATGAGCCTAATCCGTTTTGATCAAGGATTGGTGGCCCATCTACCTAAACTAGAAAAGGAACTCGATCCACTCTTGAACATGAATGGGCCGATTATTTGACTCCAATAACTAATAAACTATTAATTAAAACATGACTAACAAGGCAGCTAACAACTAATGACTCGATGATGATCAAAATCGACTAACAACTCATACGACTAATAATGCTAACATTCGGCCCAGCCTTTTAAGGACATGTGTGGCCCTCAATCAATGCCTCATGGGTTTGGATCAATGTGTAGACAACTTGATTAGCCACGTCCAAGCCTTCAATGTTCCTATAGACCCCTTGTTGACCTTGGACACTTCGAACTCTCACTTGGTCATCACCATCCGTGGGGTCATCACCATCCGTGCACATATCATTGAAGTTCTTGATTGTTTAAAACCACAATCTTGAAGTTCTTGGAACTTTAGTTGGGATTTTTGAAGCCAACCAAAATCTATCTTGATCAAATCGTGAAATTTTGGATTGTTTGGGGAGGAAATCATCTTCAATTTCATGTTTCTTGAATTCTGGAAATTAACATCTTGAATTCTTGAAAGAATCATGAAGTTTCTAGGTTTTGGGAACCAAATCTTGGTAAACAACAAGGCTGCAAAATTCCAACTGCCAAAATCCTTGTCTTCACCACAACAATCTTCTTTCTTGATCAAGAACATTTTAGCCACGAAATTTGACTCTTCTTGGCTGATTAAAAAAAATAAAAACAAAGGAAGAAGAAGAACATTCAGCCACAAAATTTGACTCTTGAAAGCCTCCAGAATTGACCATTGATAAGAAGAAAAACATTCAGCCATGAAATTTGACTCTTGAAAGCCAGCCTTCCTAAGCCACAAAATTTGACTCTTGAAAGCTTTCAGATTTGACCATTGATTGTGATAAATGCCTTCCTAAAAGCTGACCATCAAAAAAAAAGGAGCACCAAAACAACCACCAACCCTACTCCAATTCCAAGTTGGATTTGACTAGTTTAGTCCAACATGAATAAGGCTGTCCAGATTTACTTCAATTTCGTTTTTATAGCTTGTTAAATCCTTATTGGGATAGGAAAAGGGGATTAGTTCCAGAATAATCCAAGAATTTCCACTATCCATTATTTCCTAAATTGCTGCAACAAGAACAAGTGTTGGTGCACTCTTTAGGCATTTGTTTTTGAGTCAAATCTTTATAGCTTTCTTGAATCAGTTGTTTAGCTTATTTTTCCAGTAATTTCCAGCCAGAGTAGTGTCCAAATTTCCAGCTCTTGTGTAGAGTCATTTGCCAAGTTTTTGTGTTGCGTAACTAGTAGTCCTTTTGTCGTGCATCTATGCACATTTTTCCAGCAAATTCCAGCAGATTTTTTTCAGTTCTTTTGAGTCATTTTCGTCTTATACCTCCTCAAATTTCCAGCTTATAACGAGCCACATTTGAGTAGATTCTTGTGCGAAGCTAGTTGAACTTTTCAGGGAAATTTTCTACTTTCTTCAAGTGAAGCAAGCAGGACCTTGAGAACATAATTGCAAGAATTATTTGAAGACAAAAAAAAATTAGAGTGAATACATGAGCGCGAGTGCATACACGTGAGAGAGCAAGTGAGGACACACAATTTGTTTTTTTGTTGTCTTTGCTTGAATTGCAGGCTATTCAATCATGTCACAAGAAGGAGGACGGAGTAATCCACCACCAAGTACCCCTCTATTTGACGTGAAATTGTTGACAGAGGCGTTGGAGGCAAAGTTCAAGAAGATGTTGGATGACGCCTTGGAACCAATTCATAGTGAGATTTATCGCAACAAAAGCTCTCCAAGTACATCTCAGCGGGAAGTCCAAAATTATGGAGTCCGAAAGTTCAAATGGTGAGGAGGAACTCATTAGGCGTCCTATGTCTCAACAAAGGACTCGAGGACGTTCTTCCGATCCTTTCAAAAGCATCAAAATGAAAATTCCAAAATTTAAAGGAAGGTCGGATCCGGAGGCATATTTGGAATGAGAATCGAAGGTTGAGATGATTTTTGCTTGTCAAGACTACATGGATGAGCAAAAGGTGAAGTTGGCTGTGATTGAGTTTAGTGAATATGCCGTTGTGTGGTGGGACCAGCTTACTAAATCACGACGAAGGAGTAGGCTACCAGAAATCATGTCTTGGACCGAGTTGAAGGGCATGATGAGAACCCAATTTGTGCCGAGCCACTGTTATAGAGATTTGTACCAACGGTTACAAACTCTTACACAAGGCACTAGGAATGTTAATGAGTATCACAAAGAGATGGAGATCCTTATGCTTAGGGCCGATGTACAAGAAGACAAAGAAGCTGATACGCTCCTCGATCAACACGTTTTGAGACACGTAGCACGTTTGCCCAAGGATCTAGCGAGGTTGTCCAACGCTTGGGTTGCGGGACCTAAAACAAAACGGACCACACGAATTGATTGAAGGTGGTAGAACGACAATTTCAATTGAGGTGAATACTCTAGTGGATAGGTCGGTAGAACAATCATGGACATTCGCGAGATTGCTCAAGAACCCTTGCCAAGCAAGTTAAGGTTCGATTGCTCTCAATAATTTGAAGAGAAACAAATCAGAATTTTATTATAAAACTTGTGTACCCGTTAACCGTACAAAGTGAGCCTTTATATAGGCTAAGGGGCTAATGAAACCCTAAGAAACTAGCTAAGGAGGGTCGGCCACTCCTTGGACAAGATGGGCCGGCCCATGACTCAAATAAAATAATCTAATCCAACTCTAAACAATTGAACCTAACACTAAAGCCTAGGGCCTAGTCGACCATCCCCACATGGGGGTCCACTCAACTCTTCACGGGTTCTCTTCGTGGGCTTGGATCATTGTGTAGACAACTTGATTATCACCTTCCAAGCCTTCAATATCCCCGATGGACTCCTTGTTGGTCTTGAACATTTCGCACAAGAGCTTGAAGGGACTCTTTGAAGCGCTTGGTCTGTGCAAGTGAGACTGGGCCCAATGGAACTCGAACTGGATCATTACTTGGGCTAAGGCCCGTGCACACATCAGTCCCCCACTTGAGAAGGATTTGTCCTCAAATCTAGATTCTCCTCGCCAAGAAATGGGCTCAAGTCTGCGACATTAAAAGTCGCGCTAACATTGTACTCCCCAGGTAACTCCAATTTGTAGGCGTTGTCATTGACTCGTTGGAGCACTCGAAACGGGAAACAAATTGCAGCCTCTTCATTTGACTCAATAGTTTGGAGGATGATCTTCATGTTTGCATCATTCCCCTCCTCTTGAAAGCGATTTGGCCTCAAATTGACGATACGCTTAGAGGACAACCACGTTGGAAAGAAATGAAGGGTCACGAGCCAAGTTAAATGCCGTTTGGCCAGCCTCAAGGGGCTCTCAAACAAGGACATTCGCCAAGGTAGGAAAGAACGTGTATAAGGCTTGCGAGAATTCCAGGTTGCAACCCAAAACTCTCTAATTAGCCTTCGAGCATGGACTGTCATGATGTTACCTACACAATAAATCACATAGTGAGTAGCCGTAGGTATAAAACTATGCAATGGCTTACTAGTCACGTGCACAAGAAAAGGATCTTCATAATTATGCTCATTGAAGTTAGAGAAATCCTGAATCGGGTTGTACAAGGTGGTATAGTTCGGCCCTTCTTCGCAACATGCAGCTGGAACAAGCATGAAATCAGGTTGCAATTCTTTGGTCAAGGCTGAAAATTTTCGGACAGCTATACTACCTACAAAAATGAAATAAGTTTCAGCTTGTGTCGAACCAGAAATTGGATAAAGAAGCAATGGGACATCGTTAGCTAAATGGTAAGAAGGTGTGGAACAAGATTTAAATGCGAAAACTCCCTTTGACACTTCGATATTCCTTCCACCAATGGTGTGGACAGGTTTGCATTGACATTGTTCCATGAATTGATACCAAAGAAATTTAGCTCCTAGAAGACAAACTCCATGGAAACTCACAAAGTGTCCAAGTGACTTCGGAATGGAACATGCCATGACCTTCTCTACTTGACCTTGTTTAATATGCACAAAAGAAGAAATACTAAACAAAACACATGTCAGCCTGTTAGCAAACCAAATGTTCGCACTTTCAACTTTGGCAAACATGGTCAACTCCTCCTCTTTACTCTTCACTAAGGCCAAATTATCCTTGCCTTTTCCCACTCCATTCTTCTCGGACCATTGTTCACTCATTGTACTTGAGGTTTGATTTTCATTGTCTAGCTCATGTTCATGGCTCGGCTACAACTCATTCATATGTGGCTCTTCAATCAACGAGGGACTAGAATGAAATTTTCCTTTATTAGCACTGGTTGACACATGATTAAGTTGCTCCAAGTGTGAATCCAACACTTGGCTAATTTTTTTCATCATAGAATCAACCAATGCTTTAGTCCGACTTCGAAAATCATCCTTTGATTCACGAGGCTTGGACTCAATTCGAGAATTCTCAAACTCCTTGTCTTGATTGTCAAGGCACTTCTTAGATGAAATCTCGTTTGCTTGAGGTTGACCTCGATTTAGATGCTCGGGGCAAACTTCTTTGCTCCTTCTCATACTCATCACAATCACGTTTATACCTTTCATATGCACACGAGGCACGGTAACGTACCATCTCCTCCCGGAGTGAACAAAACTCACGAGAGGCTCCTTTTGAGAGGCTCAGTCTCCAAGAATTCTTGATTGTATGAGCAAGATGCAACTCCATTAGGCATGATTGACGGTTAGCAGAGAAAAAATTTTCCTCCCACACACAAGCTCACGTATGTACACTCTACTCTCATGTATCACTCCAAATGCACTCAAATAATCTTACCAAAATTCCTTACTTTGCCTGTTTGAGCAGTAGAGAAATGCCGTACAAAATCCAAAAATTGTTTACCAAACTTTCGCACAAGAGTAACCAAGAATGAAGACACAATTTGGAAACAATTTGGACACAATGATTTTGGCAATTTCCTAAGGCGGATATATTTGGAATACGCGAGAATGGAAAAAGGAAATAAGAAACCCTAGTTTCCTAATTCGATTGGGCTTGGTAAATTGGAAAAAGGAGAGTTATCCAAGCTGTCCACTTAGTTATCTAATTGAATTTGGAAACAAGTTAGTTTTGGAAACCATTTGGAAAACCTTTTCTTCTTGTAACGACTTTTAGGAACTTCCAAATTCTATCGAAGAAGGATTGCGCAAATCTGATTAGCTTAGGAAACCTTTTTGGAAAACCCCCTTTCCTTCTTGTAACAACTTTTAGAAGGTTCCAAATTCTACTCCAAGTAGTATTGCGCAAATCAGAAATTTCCTTCCCACAATTCGATTGCCTTCCTTTTTTTTCTCTCTTGTTTTGTTTTGCCAACCGATCCTTCCTTCTCTTTTTTTTTCATTTCTGTTTTGTTCCCTTTTTTTTTGACTTGTAACAAACAAATACAACACAAAGCTTTGACCGAATGGATTATTGTTTTTCCAGATTTGTGTTCGGCCAATTCAATCGCACAAGACACCTTCAAGAACTTTCAAGGAGATTATCAAGAACTTCAAGATTGTGGTCAAGAAATTCAACAAACTCAAGATTATTGTAGGTTCTCTCAAGATTCACAAATTCCCAACAAGTTTCACAAAAATTCAGATTTGAAAACCAAGTAAACAAGTTGGATAACTCACGAACAAGGTTGGACAGACTTGGACAGCAAGCCACGACAACAAAGAAACTTCGGATAGCAAGGACACCAAAACACGATGAAACCCTAGTGACTGAAATTCGGACAGGTTTGCAAAGGCAACTATGGCAAAATTGAAGACGTACGACAAGACACAAGCACGGACAAAATTCAACGCAACAAAACACACGTACGGTTAGAATTTTAGTGCTCACGATAAAATGCAAACATGGACAGAAATTGATGCCAATGAAGGACCAAACTTCGGACAGATTTGTGACACGAGAAACACAAAACTTCGGACAGGTTATGAGACACAACAAGTAAGCAACTACAGCCAGAAATTTTGACCAAACACACGACTAAATGGTAAAGCAACGAGCAAGCACAAGACTACCAGATTTGACACTACGGGCAAGACGTGCAAACGAACAAAAGTGCGGACAGCATATTTTTTTTTTTAACAATGCAGCGGAAATAACAAACCAGTTCTGAAGAGAAATGGACAAGATGGACCTTTGATGCTTGAATGTATTCTTTAACTCCTTTTGGATGTGATCTTATTAAGGATTTAATAACACGAGTAGGAGAAAAAGACTGTTTACCGTAAGCACTATAAGGATTGATAGTAGGAATAGAGGTAGGATTAACCACCTCTGGTTCAATAGAAACTTCATACAAATAATCTAATTTATTACTATGTACTGTCTTTATTTCTAATCCATTATTAGTAGTAAGAGAAGAAGACTTAGAAGACGAAGAAGCCATATCTTAAACACGACTAATACTTAGATCTTGATTAATAACAACTTTCTTTTTGGATTTTTCTATATCTTTTTTCACACGTTCCTCCGAGGAAATTACACTAATACGATGATATAACAAATCTATCTTTACTTGCCTACTTACAATACTGTAAGACCACTGATTAAGGTATTCGGAGTACTGAACTATTTCAGCTGCTTGGTACCGCTCAATACTTTCATAACATTGGGCTTTAGTGAGCTCAATATATTTATCATATATATGAGGACCTCCAACTATTTGACGAATATGTTCATACCATGCATCAAGACTGTCATAATGGTGTAATATCCAGAAATTGAGAATATCATGCTGTTGAACAATATTAGCAAAATCAGGAAAATCATTCATATGATTGGAATGAAAAGAGTAGAGGTTTTGTAAAAAATTCACCAGGGTTGGCTCTGATACCATATACCAGAGTGTCTGCTTAGATACCATATCAAGACCACAATTTGCTCTTTGAAGGTATTCCCGAACACAACAGCTTCTCTCCTTTGGGCTTTCAAAAGTTCAAGGGACTTTTATCACAAGAACAACTTATGGCAAAGCTATGGACATCTAAACAATCACGCAGTTATGAGGATCTCTCGGCCTTCCCTGGTGAAAATAGAAACTTAGAACTCCATGAAAGATATAAGCAAACTTAGGATTTTATTGATTTTCCTCGATGATCCCCTTTAACAATGAGAACTGGCCTCTATTTATAGAAATAGAATTTGGCCCTTCAGGATAAACGACCCTTCAGAAAAGTGAACAACAAACGACTCTTCGGAAAAGTAAATAACAAACGACTCTTCGGAAAAGTAAATAACAAACGACTCTTCGGAAAAGTAAATAACAAACGACTCTTCGGAAAACGACTCTTCGGAAAAGTAAATAACAAACGACTCTTCTACGTGGATTCTTCCATATCAACATCATTCCAGGCCCACTGGTAATCATCATCTGGGGTATCTGATGGTGTGGTAGCTGGATCTGTAATGTTAAGCATTTCAATGTGATGTTGATGTGCCTGTGCATTCTTCCTTCTATTCTCGATGCTTTTCCATTCTGTTCTATTCTTGAATTTGTAGGAAGAAACTGTTGAGGATGATTGAAAATCCTGTGATGATCCTGTGTTATGATAAGGGTCTTGGGAATCTTGCATTACAGTGTCATTCATTTTGTCCTGATACTCTTTCTTTGCTCGTTTGATTCTGGTCCAATGAGGATGACTCGAGTGGTAGTTCCATGATCCATAGTGACCAGGCCATATTTCAGGAGGAATGCATCTGTTTTCCTGAAATATGTATCTCTGTGCTTCCTCATACTCATCATCAAGGTCTAAAATAGTATGATCCATTTCTTTATAAATTACTGCACTTGGACAGGATTGGACTTGGTTATTTTGCAAATTGCAAGGTCTATGGAAATGGAAAATAACATATTTAGACTGAGTTGAAAATAATCCAGACCAATATGTTAATGGTCGAAACCATTGCAGGAAAACTTGAAGGTTTGGATTTAATGGCTGATTAAAGAAAGGTGATTGAAATTCCATAAGAATATGATATTGATGGCAAAGACACCAAAAATACCATAATAATGATTTTGGAAAATCATCATGTCTGGCAATGAAAATTTGACAGAACGGATATTCAGGATTAGTTCCAAAGGGATTTAAGATTGATCCTCCATATGAACTGAATATTTCAAATTCATATTGATTTCGGATTCTTTCAATATCTTCTTTTTCCCATGGATGAGGAATTTGGTGAATATCTGGGGGTTCAGAACAAACAGGTGAGAACATGAAACAAGGTTGGTCTTGTTGGGGCAAAGGTTCTTTCCTTGAGAAGAAATCAGCAACAATGTTCTTTTTCCCTTTTATGTTTTTGACATCAAAAGAATATTGGGAAAACCATGCTGACCATCTAAGTAACTGAGGATTAGGGACAGTGTTTTGTTTAAAGTGCAGCATTTTAGGAAATGACCCCATATCCATTTCAACCAAGAAATGATGAGATATAAGGAAAAAAGAGAATTTCTTTATACCATTCTTGACTGCAAGGATTTCTTTGAATGTGGAATGATAATGTTGTTCGGAAACTTTGAATTTTCCACTAGCAAATCCACAACAATGCTTTGTTCCCTGTTCATCTTCTTCAAGTAGTACAGCTCCCCAATATTTATCACTGGCATCTGTTTGTAAGATCTTTTTCCCATCTGATGGAATATGAAGTGTAGGAAGATCTTGGAGTGCCTTCTTGAGGATTTGGATTGCTTGGGTTTGTGAAACGCCCCATGGTGGAGGTTTCTTTTTAAGCATTTTAGTCAAAGGACTAATGTGCTTAGAAACTTTGGGAATAAATTCCCGGACATAGTTAACAACACCAAGAAATTGCTGGACCTGGGTTTTTGAAAGATTTTCTTCAGGGAAATCCTTAATGGATTGTCCAACATGCTGTTCAGGAGTGCATTTTCCTTTAGCAAGTTTCATGCCTAGGAATGAAATTTCTTGCTGAGCTAAAAACATTTTCTTTTCAGAAAGCATTATCCCAAACTGCTTAACAAGATGATGAAAATCGTTAAGCAACTCAAGATGTTCTTCAAAAGTATTACTGAAAAGAAGAATATCATCAATGTAAACAAGTGCGGAATGTAAGATAGGCTGAAATATCCTTGTCATCGCTTTTTGGAAAAGAGAAGGTGCAGTTTTCAGGCCAAAAGGCATCACCTTCCATTGGAAATGATGATTCGGAATACAAAATCCAGTCTTATGCCTATCTTCAGGATGAATTCCCAATTGCCAGAATCCAGATTTTAAATCAAATTTAGAAAACCATTTTGCCTTGGATATCTGGGAAAAAATAGTAAATCTGTTGGGAATCGGGAATTTATCATCAAGCAGGAAAATATTAAGAGGCTGGTAATTGATTACCAATCTCATTTTTCCCCTTACCTGTTCAGATCTTTTGTTGACATAAAATGCTTGGCATGCCCATTGAGAATGAGAAATCTCAATTAGTCCAAACTTCAAAAGTTCTTGGCATTCTTGTTCTGCAAGCTTTGTGTCATTAGGATTCATTCCAGAATGACTAGCTTTTGTGGGATTGATATCCTCATTTTTCTTAAAATGTAGGCGGATAAAAAACTCAGAATTTTCCCACAAAGGATGATCACATTTTTGTAAAAACTCTTGATGATTTGTTGAGCATGATTCTTGAATGATCTGTTTTTGAAACTGCTGGAGTTGATCCATTTGAACATTTTCTTCTTGTATCAAATACAGTTTTGGGATTTCAATAAAAGGTTTAAAAAACTTTTTTGATTTTATCCCATTTCCTGTAATAAGATACTTGTTTTGTTTGTAAAGATCAAATCCTAACAACAAGTCCTTACCAGTAAAATTTGCTCCCAGAAATTTTGAACTTACACAGCAATCAGGGAGAAGTTTGAGAGTGATGGGATTTTTTGTCACAAATCTTGTTTCAAAGAGATTTCCATCAGCTCCTCTAAACTTGTTTACTTCTGAAATCCAATATGAGTCTGGTAAGATATCTTTCCTCATAATGGAAGTATGGGCACCTGTATCAAAAAATGCAATAAGAGGGATAGGTTTAGAATATTTATCCAACAAGATATGAATAAGAGTTTGTGGATAAACTTCCTCTTCTTTTTGCTCTTTATTTGCTAGAGCAATAGGCCCAATACTTAGGATTTCTTCGGGGACCTGTAAAGCCAATAGAGTAGTGTCAGTAGGCTCCTCTTGTTCAGAAAATTCAGATTCTAAATCAAATATGGAAAAATGAAGTTCATTTTGAATTTCTGAAATTAAATTTACTCCCTTCTGATTCTGAGGACAATTTTTTGCAAAATGTCCAGGCTTTCCACAGATAAAACATTTGTTGCCTTTTGTGCCCCTGAACCTTTTAGACTTTCGTCTGAAATATCTCCATTTCTTTCTGAAGGATTTTCTTGGAAAATTCTTATAGGTCTTGGTAAAGCTTTTGAACTTTTTGAATCTTCTGGATCCTTTTCTTCTCTGGGATGGAGTACAGGCTTGGCACTTTCCCTTGGTTATTAGCTCTGGCTTTTTGCAGGCTTGGTCCAAACAAACATCACCTTTTAGATATTCTCGAATAACTTTCCTCTTATGACAAAGGTCATCAAGAGATAGGAAAACTGCTTGTTTGATTTGGCCAATGGTGAGATTTAAAACTGATCCATACTTATTATGGATATACATTTCTGCACCATCTGCAAGTGGCTTGGGAAGGGAACTGATAAACGGTTGTTTGAGATTGATATCTGCACCAAGAGAGTAAAATAACTTAATCATCTTTTGAAAATGTCTATTTAGATCTCGTCGATCATAAGATAAACATTTAATTTGAAAGAATTCTTTTCTTTTTGCTTCCTGGAATTCTCGGACATTTCCAAGAAATGTAAGATGGAGAATATGAATATTTTCCAGGAAATCTTGTTTGGTTAAAAAGAGCATTTTATCTGCATCTCCAATGGTTGTCCACCAATCCTTGAGGATTCCAGCCAGATGAGCTGTAAAAATTGATAAGATTTCAAAGTGAGATTCTTCTGTTAAATTTTGGGCAAGCATCCAAGCATGGAATTCATGGAACCTTGCTTCCCACTTCTCAGGTGGAATATTATCAATTGTAAACAGAGGTACTCCCTTTGATTTCGGAAAAGTAGCTCGCTGGGTTCGATCAAAGGATGTTTCTCCTTCCTCCTCATTGTCATCAGGTTCAACCACTTCTGGTTCTGGATCTGCCATGTGAATCTGAGGAATTGTATCTTCTTCGGATGAGGATTCTAAAGTATCAGCTGTTGAAATCGTGTCATCATCTGAAGAATTTGAAAGACTGCTGTCTTCGGAGCCTGTATCTTTAGAGGAATTATCATGAAAGTCAGTATAGGTTGAAATATAGGGAACTGAATCTTCATGAAGTTCATCTAGCACTGTTGACAAGGGATTATCATATACCCTAGTAGCTTCATTCGCTTCCCTTTCCTGTTCAACAGAAAAAGTTGGATTAGTATAGGTACTAAACATTAATGAAGCCGGATGTTCTTGTTGAGAAGATGACGGCTGCTCAATGGCAGATTGTTTTGCCTTTCTCTCCCTTTCAGCTTCAACTTTCCTCTGTTCTTTCTCAGCTATTTTCTTTGCTATTTCAGCATCCTTTTGAATTTGTTTATTTCTACGATATTCTCGCAAAGTGGCTGCAATATCAAAAGGTTTGGTAGCCTGTGGCTGAGGGGTTGAAAAGTAAAGAGATGGTGATGGAGTAGTGACTTCTCCAAAATAGAAAGGTGTCGGCCAATTTTGAAGGGGTACCGCACCATACATGGGACCGACTTTAAAAAGAGGTGTGGAAGACCCTACATCGTATGTAGGAACTTGTCCTGTGGTTTTCAGGACATGTAGCTGATTTTGGATAAACTTTGTTTCTTTTTCTCTGTTGAGAATAAAATCAGCTAGAGTGGATGGATCAGAAGGCAAGATGTACTTGAGCTCTTGAAGTCTTTTTTCAAAAACTTCAATCATGTGAGACACCTGAGATTGCTGAGTTGAGACCGTAGTATCCATTTGTTCAATCTTGTCTTTGGCCTCTGAGATGTTCTTATGAATGGATATAAGGGCAGTGTTTTGAACAAGAGAGTTCTCAGTTTGCCAATTTAGAACATCTTCTGTAGGATTTGGTCGAACAGTTTCTCCACTTGGTAAAACTGTTGAAGAAGTATTTTGGATTTTTGGAGTATGTCTCGCACCATTCTTATTGAAAGTTTCCAGCTTTGGAAAGTCTGCTTCACTGAACATAAAGCATTCTTGAATATGGGGAGTTGGAGTTGGAATTAATGGTTCAGGTTTACAGAATGGTGTGGGGGTCCCTTCCTTGTTGGATTCTTTTGCTTCTCTAGCTAAAATATCAAGACATTTTTTATAATAAGGATGAAGATCCTTTTTTGAAAGAGGAAAAGATGTCTTGGAAATTTTTGAAATCCAATCAGAGGGAATTTGGTAACCATTAAACTGACTCCTTTGAGATACAAAGGTATCTGTGTCTGGATCTTGTGGATCCAGATCTGGTTTGCAAGGTCGGGGTTCAACTTGCTTTGATTTTGGTTTTTTCTTACAAGATAAATCTGGTAAGTCAAAACCAAGAATATTTTCAAGTTGACAGGTATCACAAACATTGCAAACATCAAAATAGATATGACCTGAAATAGGATCCTGAAACCATGATACTGGGAGTCCTTTGTTATCAAAATATTTGATAATATCTTGACTTCGATGTACCTGCTGAAGATTCTGAGGATGATCATCATGTATCTCCCTTCTTTGGTATGAGATATCCTTGAATTTGAGGATTCAAGGGGTTCATTTGCTTGAGCATGCAAATCTTCATAGTCAGTAATCCAGTCATTTGGTAATAACTGGATTAAATCTTGCTTTGAAATTTGCCGAGGAACATGAGTACAAGAGGCACCATTCTTTTCATCCACTCTTATTAAAAGAGCATGTTCTCCTCCTGGAATGGCCAGATCAAGGGCATGATTCTGAACACGATAGACCATCTGGTAATGGAGGGTTGCTGCAATAGCGTCTGACACTTGTTCAGCACCAATGATTTGTACCTGCACTTTAAGAGCTTCAAGCAGATGTGGATCTGCTAAGGACATGTTAAAATTTGGAAAAAGAGTGACAAAAACAGTTCCAGCATTTAATGTAGTTTCAGTTGTTGCAATACAAGCATGCTGGTATTGTTTGAATCTGGTATCCAATAGTGCTAAACGAGCAACTATTGGAAGTCCTTTCCTTCCATGAAATGATAGGGAAATCCTGATAGCTCCAAAGTGTATATGGGTATAACCTTGCTGTTTCCATTGCATAGGGAAATCATTCGGAATATGCAAAGTTATAAACTGTTCTTTCCTGGTAGCAGGAATTGGATGTTGATCAACCTTTGATGCTTGAATGTATTGTCATTTCCTAAAATGCTGCACTTTAAACAAAACACTGTCCCTAATCCTCAGTTACTTAGATGGTCAGCATGGTTTTTCCAATATTCTTTTTGGATTTTTCTATATCTTTTTTCACACGTTCCTCCGAGGAAATTACACTAATACGATGATATAACAAATCTATCTTTACTTGCCTACTTACAATACTGTAAGACCACTGATTAAGATATTCGGAGTACTGAACTATTTCAGCTGCTTGGTACCGCTCAATACTTTCATAACATTGGGCTTTAGTGAGCTCAATATATTTATCATATATATGAGGACCTCCAACTATTTGACGAATATGTTCATACCATGCATCAAGACTGTCATAATGGTGTAATATCCAGAAATTGAGAATATCATGCTGTTGAACAATATTAGCAAAATCAGGAAAATCATTCATATGATTGGAATGAAAAGAGTAGAGGTTTTGTAAAAAATTCACCAGGGTTGGCTCTGATACCAAATACCAGAGTGTCTGCTTAGATACCATATCAAGACCACAATTTGCTCTTTGAAGGTATTCCCGAACACAACAGCCTCTCTCCTTTGGGCTTTCAAAAGTTCAAGGGACTTTTATCACAAGAACAACTTATGGCAAAGCTATGGACATCTAAACAATCACGCAGTTATGAGGATCTCTCGGCCTTCCCTGGTGAAAATAGAAACTTAGAACTCCATGAAAGATATAAGCAAACTTAGGATTTTATTGATTTTCCTCGATGATCCCCTTTAACAATGAGAACTGGCCTCTATTTATAGAAATAGAATTTGGCCCTTCAGGATAAACGACCCTTCAGAAAAGTGAACAACAAACGACTCTTCGGAAAAGTAAATAACAAACGACTCTTCGGAAAAGTAAATAACAAACGACTCTTCGGAAAAGTAAATAACAAACGACTCTTCGGAAAAGTAAATAACAAACGACTCTTCTACGTGGATTCTTCCATATCAACATC
Organism: Coffea eugenioides; assembly: GCF_003713205.1. NCBI lineage: Eukaryota > Viridiplantae > Streptophyta > Magnoliopsida > Gentianales > Rubiaceae > Coffea > Coffea eugenioides. The sequence goes on along the minus strand of NW_020862827.1, from coordinate 23,802 downwards.
ATTCCAGGCCCACTGGTAATCATCATCTGGGGTATCTGATGGTGTGGTAGCTGGATCTGTAATGTTAAGCATTTCAATGTGATGTTGATGTGCCTGTGCATTCTTCCTTCTATTCTCGATGCTTTTCCATTCTGTTCTATTCTTGAATTTGTAGGAAGAAACTGTTGAGGATGATTGAAAATCCTGTGATGATCCTGTGTTATGATAAGGGTCTTGGGAATCTTGCATTACAGTGTCATTCATTTTGTCCTGATACTCTTTCTTTGCTCGTTTGATTCTGGTCCAATGAGGATGACTCGAGTGGTAGTTCCATGATCCATAGTGACCAGGCCATATTTCAGGAGGAATGCATCTGTTTTCCTGAAATATGTATCTCTGTGCTTCCTCATACTCATCATCAAGGTCTAAAATAGTATGATCCATTTCTTTATAAATTACTGCACTTGGACAGGATTGGACTTGGTTATTTTGCAAATTGCAAGGTCTATGGAAATGGAAAATAACATATTTAGACTGAGTTGAAAATAATCCAGACCAATATGTTAATGGTCGAAACCATTGCAGGAAAACTTGAAGGTTTGGATTTAATGGCTGATTAAAGAAAGGTGATTGAAATTCCATAAGAATATGATATTGATGGCAAAGACACCAAAAATACCATAATAATGATTTTGGAAAATCATCATGTCTGGCAATGAAAATTTGACAGAACGGATATTCAGGATTAGTTCCAAAGGGATTTAAGATTGATCCTCCATATGAACTGAATATTTCAAATTCATATTGATTTCGGATTCTTTCAATATCTTCTTTTTCCCATGGATGAGGAATTTGGTGAATATCTGGGGGTTCAGAACAAACAGGTGAGAACATGAAACAAGGTTGGTCTTGTTGGGGCAAAGGTTCTTTCCTTGAGAAGAAATCAGCAACAATGTTCTTTTTCCCTTTTATGTTTTTGACATCAAAAGAATATTGGGAAAACCATGCTGACCATCTAAGTAACTGAGGATTAGGGACAGTGTTTTGTTTAAAGTGCAGCATTTTAGGAAATGACCCCATATCCATTTCAACCAAGAAATGATGAGATATAAGGAAAAAAGAGAATTTCTTTATACCATTCTTGACTGCAAGGATTTCTTTGAATGTGGAATGATAATGTTGTTCGGAAACTTTGAATTTTCCACTAGCAAATCCACAACAATGCTTTGTTCCCTGTTCATCTTCTTCAAGTAGTACAGCTCCCCAATATTTATCACTGGCATCTGTTTGTAAGATCTTTTTCCCATCTGATGGAATATGAAGTGTAGGAAGATCTTGGAGTGCCTTCTTGAGGATTTGGATTGCTTGGGTTTGTGAAACGCCCCATGGTGGAGGTTTCTTTTTAAGCATTTTAGTCAAAGGACTAATGTGCTTAGAAACTTTGGGAATAAATTCCCGGACATAGTTAACAACACCAAGAAATTGCTGGACCTGGGTTTTTGAAAGATTTTCTTCAGGGAAATCCTTAATGGATTGTCCAACATGCTGTTCAGGAGTGCATTTTCCTTTAGCAAGTTTCATGCCTAGGAATGAAATTTCTTGCTGAGCTAAAAACATTTTCTTTTCAGAAAGCATTATCCCAAACTGCTTAACAAGATGATGAAAATCGTTAAGCAACTCAAGATGTTCTTCAAAAGTATTACTGAAAAGAAGAATATCATCAATGTAAACAAGTGCGGAATGTAAGATAGGCTGAAATATCCTTGTCATCGCTTTTTGGAAAAGAGAAGGTGCAGTTTTCAGGCCAAAAGGCATCACCTTCCATTGGAAATGATGATTCGGAATACAAAATCCAGTCTTATGCCTATCTTCAGGATGAATTCCCAATTGCCAGAATCCAGATTTTAAATCAAATTTAGAAAACCATTTTGCCTTGGATATCTGGGAAAAAATAGTAAATCTGTTGGGAATCGGGAATTTATCATCAAGCAGGAAAATATTAAGAGGCTGGTAATTGATTACCAATCTCATTTTTCCCCTTACCTGTTCAGATCTTTTGTTGACATAAAATGCTTGGCATGCCCATTGAGAATGAGAAATCTCAATTAGTCCAAACTTCAAAAGTTCTTGGCATTCTTGTTCTGCAAGCTTTGTGTCATTAGGATTCATTCCAGAATGACTAGCTTTTGTGGGATTGATATCCTCATTTTTCTTAAAATGTAGGCGGATAAAAAACTCAGAATTTTCCCACAAAGGATGATCACATTTTTGTAAAAACTCTTGATGATTTGTTGAGCATGATTCTTGAATGATCTGTTTTTGAAACTGCTGGAGTTGATCCATTTGAACATTTTCTTCTTGTATCAAATACAGTTTTGGGATTTCAATAAAGGTTTAAAAAACTTTTTTGATTTTATCCCATTTCCTGTAATAAGATACTTGTTTTGTTTGTAAAGATCAAATCCTAACAACAAGTCCTTACCAGTAAAATTTGCTCCCAGAAATTTTGAACTTACACAGCAATCAGGGAGAAGTTTGAGAGTGATGGGATTTTTTGTCACAAATCTTGTTTCAAAGAGATTTCCATCAGCTCCTCTAAACTTGTTTACTTCTGAAATCCAATATGAGTCTGGTAAGATATCTTTCCTCATAATGGAAGTATGGGCACCTGTATCAAAAAATGCAATAAGAGGGATAGGTTTAGAATATTTATCCAACAAGATATGAATAAGAGTTTGTGGATAAACTTCCTCTTCTTTTTGCTCTTTATTTGCTAGAGCAATAGGCCCAATACTTAGGATTTCTTCGGGGACCTGTAAAGCCAATAGAGTAGTGTCAGTAGGCTCCTCTTGTTCAGAAAATTCAGATTCTAAATCAAATATGGAAAAATGAAGTTCATTTTGAATTTCTGAAATTAAATTTACTCCCTTCTGATTCTGAGGACAATTTTTTGCAAAATGTCCAGGCTTTCCACAGATAAAACATTTGTTGCCTTTTGTGCCCCTGAACCTTTTAGACTTTCGTCTGAAATATCTCCATTTCTTTCTGAAGGATTTTCTTGGAAAATTCTTATAGGTCTTGGTAAAGCTTTTGAACTTTTTGAATCTTCTGGATCCTTTTCTTCTCTGGGATGGAGTACAGGCTTGGCACTTTCCCTTGGTTATTAGCTCTGGCTTTTTGCAGGCTTGGTCCAAACAAACATCACCTTTTAGATATTCTCGAATAACTTTCCTCTTATGACAAAGGTCATCAAGAGATAGGAAAACTGCTTGTTTGATTTGGCCAATGGTGAGATTTAAAACTGATCCATACTTATTATGGATATACATTTCTGCACCATCTGCAAGTGGCTTGGGAAGGGAACTGATAAACGGTTGTTTGAGATTGATATCTGCACCAAGAGAGTAAAATAACTTAATCATCTTTTGAAAATGTGTATTTAGATCTCGTCGATCATAAGATAAACATTTAATTTGAAAGAATTCTTTTCTTTTTGCTTCCTGGAATTCTCGGACATTTCCAAGAAATGTAAGATGGAGAATATGAATATTTTCCAGGAAATCTTGTTTGGTTAAAAAGAGCATTTTATCTGCATCTCCAATGGTTGTCCACCAATCCTTGAGGATTCCAGCCAGATGAGCTGTAAAAATTGATAAGATTTCAAAGTGAGATTCTTCTGTTAAATTTTGGGCAAGCATCCAAGCATGGAATTCATGGAACCTTGCTTCCCACTTCTCAGGTGGAATATTATCAATTGTAAACAGAGGTACTCCCTTTGATTTCGGAAAAGTAGCTCGCTGGGTTCGATCAAAGGATGTTTCTCCTTCCTCCTCATTGTCATCAGGTTCAACCACTTCTGGTTCTGGATCTGCCATGTGAATCTGAGGAATTGTATCTTCTTCGGATGAGGATTCTAAAGTATCAGCTGTTGAAATCGTGTCATCATCTGAAGAATTTGAAAGACTGCTGTCTTCGGAGCCTGTATCTTTAGAGGAATTATCATGAAAGTCAGTATAGGTTGAAATATAGGGAACTGAATCTTCATGAAGTTCATCTAGCACTGTTGACAAGGGATTATCATATACCCTAGTAGCTTCATTCGCTTCCCTTTCCTGTTCAACAGAAAAAGTTGGATTAGTATAGGTACTAAACATTAATGAAGCCGGATGTTCTTGTTGAGAAGATGACGGCTGCTCAATGGCAGATTGTTTTGCCTTTCTCTCCCTTTCAGCTTCAACTTTCCTCTGTTCTTTCTCAGCTATTTTCTTTGCTATTTCAGCATCCTTTTGAATTTGTTTATTTCTACGATATTCTCGCAAAGTGGCTGCAATATCAAAAGGTTTGGTAGCCTGTGGCTGAGGGGTTGAAAAGTAAAGAGATGGTGATGGAGTAGTGACTTCTCCAAAATAGAAAGGTGTCGGCCAATTTTGAAGGGGTACCGCACCATACATGGGACCGACTTTAAAAAGAGGTGTGGAAGACCCTACATCGTATGTAGGAACTTGTCCTGTGGTTTTCAGGACATGTAGCTGATTTTGGATAAACTTTGTTTCTTTTTCTCTGTTGAGAATAAAATCAGCTAGAGTGGATGGATCAGAAGGCAAGATGTACTTGAGCTCTTGAAGTCTTTTTTCAAAAACTTCAATCATGTGAGACACCTGAGATTGCTGAGTTGAGACCGTAGTATCCATTTGTTCAATCTTGTCTTTGGCCTCTGAGATGTTCTTATGAATGGATATAAGGGCAGTGTTTTGAACAAGAGAGTTCTCAGTTTGCCAATTTAGAACATCTTCTGTAGGATTTGGTCGAACAGTTTCTCCACTTGGTAAAACTGTTGAAGAAGTATTTTGGATTTTTGGAGTATGTCTCGCACCATTCTTATTGAAAGTTTCCAGCTTTGGAAAGTCTGCTTCACTGAACATAAAGCATTCTTGAATATGGGGAGTTGGAGTTGGAATTAATGGTTCAGGTTTACAGAATGGTGTGGGGGTCCCTTCCTTGTTGGATTCTTTTGCTTCTCTAGCTAAAATATCAAGACATTTTTTATAATAAGGATGAAGATCCTTTTTTGAAAGAGGAAAAGATGTCTTGGAAATTTTTGAAATCCAATCAGAGGGAATTTGGTAACCATTAAACTGACTCCTTTGAGATACAAAGGTATCTGTGTCTGGATCTTGTGGATCCAGATCTGGTTTGCAAGGTCGGGGTTCAACTTGCTTTGATTTTGGTTTTTTCTTACAAGATAAATCTGGTAAGTCAAAACCAAGAATATTTTCAAGTTGACAGGTATCACAAACATTGCAAACATCAAAATAGATATGACCTGAAATAGGATCCTGAAACCATGATACTGGGAGTCCTTTGTTATCAAAATATTTGATAATATCTTGACTTCGATGTACCTGCTGAAGATTCTGAGGATGATCATCATGTATCTCCCTTCTTTGGTATGAGATATCCTTGAATTTGAGGATTCAAGGGGTTCATTTGCTTGAGCATGCAAATCTTCATAGTCAGTAATCCAGTCATTTGGTAATAACTGGATTAAATCTTGCTTTGAAATTTGCCGAGGAACATGAGTACAAGAGGCACCATTCTTTTCATCCACTCTTATTAAAAGAGCATGTTCTCCTCCTGGAATGGCCAGATCAAGGGCATGATTCTGAACACGATAGACCATCTGGTAATGGAGGGTTGCTGCAATAGCGTCTGACACTTGTTCAGCACCAATGATTTGTACCTGCACTTTAAGAGCTTCAAGCAGATGTGGATCTGCTAAGGACATGTTAAAATTTGGAAAAAGAGTGACAAAAACAGTTCCAGCATTTAATGTAGTTTCAGTTGTTGCAATACAAGCATGCTGGTATTGTTTGAATCTGGTATCCAATAGTGCTAAACGAGCAACTATTGGAAGTCCTTTCCTTCCATGAAATGATAGGGAAATCCTGATAGCTCCAAAGTGTATATGGGTATAACCTTGCTGTTTCCATTGCATAGGGAAATCATTCGGAATATGCAAAGTTATAAACTGTTCTTTCCTGGTAGCAGGAATTGGATGTTGATCAACCTTTGATGCTTGAATGTATTGTCATTTCCTAAAATGCTGCACTTTAAACAAAACACTGTCCCTAATCCTCAGTTACTTAGATGGTCAGCATGGTTTTTCCAATATTCTTTTTGGATTTTTCTATATCTTTTTTCACACGTTCCTCCGAGGAAATTACACTAATACGATGATATAACAAATCTATCTTTACTTGCCTACTTACAATACTGTAAGACCACTGATTAAGATATTCGGAGTACTGAACTATTTCAGCTGCTTGGTACCGCTCAATACTTTCATAACATTGGGCTTTAGTGAGCTCAATATATTTATCATATATATGAGGACCTCCAACTATTTGACGAATATGTTCATACCATGCATCAAGACTGTCATAATGGTGTAATATCCAGAAATTGAGAATATCATGCTGTTGAACAATATTAGCAAAATCAGGAAAATCATTCATATGATTGGAATGAAAAGAGTAGAGGTTTTGTAAAAAATTCACCAGGGTTGGCTCTGATACCAAATACCAGAGTGTCTGCTTAGATACCATATCAAGACCACAATTTGCTCTTTGAAGGTATTCCCGAACACAACAGCCTCTCTCCTTTGGGCTTTCAAAAGTTCAAGGGACTTTTATCACAAGAACAACTTATGGCAAAGCTATGGACATCTAAACAATCACGCAGTTATGAGGATCTCTCGGCCTTCCCTGGTGAAAATAGAAACTTAGAACTCCATGAAAGATATAAGCAAACTTAGGATTTTATTGATTTTCCTCGATGATCCCCTTTTACAATGAGAACTGGCCTCTATTTATAGAAATAGAATTTGGCCCTTCAGGATAAACGACCCTTCAGAAAAGTGAACAACAAACGACTCTTCGGAAAAGTAAATAACAAACGACTCTTCGGAAAAGTAAATAACAAACGACTCTTCGGAAAAGTAAATAACAAACGACTCTTCGGAAAACGACTCTTCGGAAAAGTAAATAACAAACGACTCTTCTACGTGGATTCTTCCATATCAACATCATTCCAGGCCCACTGGTAATCATCATCTGGGGTATCTGATGGTGTGGTAGCTGGATCTGTAATGTTAAGCATTTCAATGTGATGTTGATGTGCCTGTGCATTCTTCCTTCTATTCTCGATGCTTTTCCATTCTGTTCTATTCTTGAATTTGTAGGAAGAAACTGTTGAGGATGATTGAAAATCCTGTGATGATCCTGTGTTATGATAAGGGTCTTGGGAATCTTGCATTACAGTGTCATTCATTTTGTCCTGATACTCTTTCTTTGCTCGTTTGATTCTGGTCCAATGAGGATGACTTGAGTGGTAGTTCCATGATCCATAGTGACCAGGCCATATTTCAGGAGGAATGCACCTGTTTTCCTGAAATATGTATCTCTGTGCTTCCTCATACTCATCATCAAGGTCTAAAATAGTATGATCCATTTCTTTATAAATTACTGCACTTGGACAGGATTGGACTTGGTTATTTTGCAAATTGCAAGGTCTATGGAAATGGAAAATAACATATTTAGACTGAGTTGAAAATAATCCAGACCAATATGTTAATGGTCGAAACCATTGCAGGAAAACTTGAAGGTTTGGATTTAATGGCTGATTAAAGAAAGGTGATTGAAATTCCATAAGAATATGATATTGATGGCAAAGACACCAAAAATACCATAATAATGATTTTGGAAAATCATCATGTCTGGCAATGAAAATTTGACAGAACGGATATTCAGGATTAGTTCCAAAGGGATTTAAGATTGATCCTCCATATGAACTGAATATTTCAAATTCATATTGATTTCGGATTCTTTCAATATCTTCTTTTTCCCATGGATGAGGAATTTGGTGAATATCTGGGGGTTCAGAACAAACAGGTGAGAACATGAAACAAGGTTGGTCTTGTTGGGGCAAAGGTTCTTTCCTTGAGAAGAAATCAGCAACAATGTTCTTTTTCCCTTTTATGTTTTTGACATCAAAAGAATATTGGGAAAACCATGCTGACCATCTAAGTAACTGAGGATTAGGGACAGTGTTTTGTTTAAAGTGCAGCATTTTAGGAAATGACCCCATATCCATTTCAACCAAGAAATGATGAGATATAAGGAAAAAAGAGAATTTCTTTATACCATTCTTGACTGCAAGGATTTCTTTGAATGTGGAATGATAATGTTGTTCGGAAACTTTGAATTTTCCACTAGCAAATCCACAACAATGCTTTGTTCCCTGTTCATCTTCTTCAAGTAGTACAGCTCCCCAATATTTATCACTGGCATCTGTTTGTAAGATCTTTTTCCCATCTGATGGAATATGAAGTGTAGGAAGATCTTGGAGTGCCTTCTTGAGGATTTGGATTGCTTGGGTTTGTGAAACGCCCCATGGTGGAGGTTTCTTTTTAAGCATTTTAGTCAAAGGACTAATGTGCTTAGAAACTTTGGGAATAAATTCCCGGACATAGTTAACAACACCAAGAAATTGCTGGACCTGGGTTTTTGAAAGATTTTCTTCAGGGAAATCCTTAATGGATTGTCCAACATGCTGTTCAGGAGTGCATTTTCCTTTAGCAAGTTTCATGCCTAGGAATGAAATTTCTTGCTGAGCTAAAAACATTTTCTTTTCAGAAAGCATTATCCCAAACTGCTTAACAAGATGATGAAAATCGTTAAGCAACTCAAGATGTTCTTCAAAAGTATTACTGAAAAGAAGAATATCATCAATGTAAACAAGTGCGGAATGTAAGATAGGCTGAAATATCCTTGTCATCGCTTTTTGGAAAAGAGAAGGTGCAGTTTTCAGGCCAAAAGGCATCACCTTCCATTGGAAATGATGATTCGGAATACAAAATCCAGTCTTATGCCTATCTTCAGGATGAATTCCCAATTGCCAGAATCCAGATTTTAAATCAAATTTAGAAAACCATTTTGCCTTGGATATCTGGGAAAAAATAGTAAATCTGTTGGGAATCGGGAATTTATCATCAAGCAGGAAAATATTAAGAGGCTGGTAATTGATTACCAATCTCATTTTTCCCCTTACCTGTTCAGATCTTTTGTTGACATAAAATGCTTGGCATGCCCATTGAGAATGAGAAATCTCAATTAGTCCAAACTTCAAAAGTTCTTGGCATTCTTGTTCTGCAAGCTTTGTGTCATTAGGATTCATTCCAGAATGACTAGCTTTTGTGGGATTGATATCCTCATTTTTCTTAAAATGTAGGCGGATAAAAAACTCAGAATTTTCCCACAAAGGATGATCACATTTTTGTAAAAACTCTTGATGATTTGTTGAGCATGATTCTTGAATGATCTGTTTTTGAAACTGCTGGAGTTGATCCATTTGAACATTTTCTTCTTGTATCAAATACAGTTTTGGGATTTCAATAAAAGGTTTAAAAAACTTTTTTGATTTTATCCCATTTCCTGTAATAAGATACTTGTTTTGTTTGTAAAGATCAAATCCTAACAACAAGTCCTTACCAGTAAAATTTGCTCCCAGAAATTTTGAACTTACACAGCAATCAGGGAGAAGTTTGAGAGTGATGGGATTTTTTGTCACAAATCTTGTTTCAAAGAGATTTCCATCAGCTCCTCTAAACTTGTTTACTTCTGAAATCCAATATGAGTCTGGTAAGATATCTTTCCTCATAATGGAAGTATGGGCACCTGTATCAAAAAATGCAATAAGAGGGATAGGTTTAGAATATTTATCCAACAAGATATGAATAAGAGTTTGTGGATAAACTTCCTCTTCTTTTTGCTCTTTATTTGCTAGAGCAATAGGCCCAATACTTAGGATTTCTTCGGGGACCTGTAAAGCCAATAGAGTAGTGTCAGTAGGCTCCTCTTGTTCAGAAAATTCAGATTCTAAATCAAATATGGAAAAATGAAGTTCATTTTGAATTTCTGAAATTAAATTTACTCCCTTCTGATTCTGAGGACAATTTTTTGCAAAATGTCCAGGCTTTCCACAGATAAAACATTTGTTGCCTTTTGTGCCCCTGAACCTTTTAGACTTTCGTCTGAAATATCTCCATTTCTTTCTGAAGGATTTTCTTGGAAAATTCTTATAGGTCTTGGTAAAGCTTTTGAACTTTTTGAATCTTCTGGATCCTTTTCTTCTCTGGGATGGAGTACAGGCTTGGCACTTTCCCTTGGTTATTAGCTCTGGCTTTTTGCAGGCTTGGTCCAAACAAACATCACCTTTTAGATATTCTCGAATAACTTTCCTCTTATGACAAAGGTCATCAAGAGATAGGAAAACTGCTTGTTTGATTTGGCCAATGGTGAGATTTAAAACTGATCCATACTTATTATGGATATACATTTCTGCACCATCTGCAAGTGGCTTGGGAAGGGAACTGATAAACGGTTGTTTGAGATTGATATCTGCACCAAGAGAGTAAAATAACTTAATCATCTTTTGAAAATGTCTATTTAGATCTCGTCGATCATAAGATAAACATTTAATTTGAAAGAATTCTTTTCTTTTTGCTTCCTGGAATTCTCGGACATTTCCAAGAAATGTAAGATGGAGAATATGAATATTTTCCAGGAAATCTTGTTTGGTTAAAAAGAGCATTTTATCTGCATCTCCAATGGTTGTCCACCAATCCTTGAGGATTCCAGCCAGATGAGCTGTAAAAATTGATAAGATTTCAAAGTGAGATTCTTCTGTTAAATTTTGGGCAAGCATCCAAGCATGGAATTCATGGAACCTTGCTTCCCACTTCTCAGGTGGAATATTATCAATTGTAAACAGAGGTACTCCCTTTGATTTCGGAAAAGTAGCTCGCTGGGTTCGATCAAAGGATGTTTCTCCTTCCTCCTCATTGTCATCAGGTTCAACCACTTCTGGTTCTGGATCTGCCATGTGAATCTGAGGAATTGTATCTTCTTCGGATGAGGATTCTAAAGTATCAGCTGTTGAAATCGTGTCATCATCTGAAGAATTTGAAAGACTGCTGTCTTCGGAGCCTGTATCTTTAGAGGAATTATCATGAAAGTCAGTATAGGTTGAAATATAGGGAACTGAATCTTCATGAAGTTCATCTAGCACTGTTGACAAGGGATTATCATATACCCTAGTAGCTTCATTCGCTTCCCTTTCCTGTTCAACAGAAAAAGTTGGATTAGTATAGGTACTAAACATTAATGAAGCCGGATGTTCTTGTTGAGAAGATGACGGCTGCTCAATGGCAGATTGTTTTGCCTTTCTCTCCCTTTCAGCTTCAACTTTCCTCTGTTCTTTCTCAGCTATTTTCTTTGCTATTTCAGCATCCTTTTGAATTTGTTTATTTCTACGATATTCTCGCAAAGTGGCTGCAATATCAAAAGGTTTGGTAGCCTGTGGCTGAGGGGTTGAAAAGTAAAGAGATGGTGATGGAGTAGTGACTTCTCCAAAATAGAAAGGTGTCGGCCAATTTTGAAGGGGTACCGCACCATACATGGGACCGACTTTAAAAAGAGGTGTGGAAGACCCTACATCGTATGTAGGAACTTGTCCTGTGGTTTTCAGGACATGTAGCTGATTTTGGATAAACTTTGTTTCTTTTTCTCTGTTGAGAATAAAATCAGCTAGAGTGGATGGATCAGAAGGCAAGATGTACTTGAGCTCTTGAAGTCTTTTTTCAAAAACTTCAATCATGTGAGACACCTGAGATTGCTGAGTTGAGACCGTAGTATCCATTTGTTCAATCTTGTCTTTGGCCTCTGAGATGTTCTTATGAATGGATATAAGGGCAGTGTTTTGAACAAGAGAGTTCTCAGTTTGCCAATTTAGAACATCTTCTGTAGGATTTGGTCGAACAGTTTCTCCACTTGGTAAAACTGTTGAAGAAGTATTTTGGATTTTTGGAGTATGTCTCGCACCATTCTTATTGAAAGTTTCCAGCTTTGGAAAGTCTGCTTCACTGAACATAAAGCATTCTTGAATATGGGGAGTTGGAGTTGGAATTAATGGTTCAGGTTTACAGAATGGTGTGGGGGTCCCTTCCTTGTTGGATTCTTTTGCTTCTCTAGCTAAAATATCAAGACATTTTTTATAATAAGGATGAAGATCCTTTTTTGAAAGAGGAAAAGATGTCTTGGAAATTTTTGAAATCCAATCAGAGGGAATTTGGTAACCATTAAACTGACTCCTTTGAGATACAAAGGTATCTGTGTCTGGATCTTGTGGATCCAGATCTGGTTTGCAAGGTCGGGGTTCAACTTGCTTTGATTTTGGTTTTTTCTTACAAGATAAATCTGGTAAGTCAAAACCAAGAATATTTTCAAGTTGACAGGTATCACAAACATTGCAAACATCAAAATAGATATGACCTGAAATAGGATCCTGAAACCATGATACTGGGAGTCCTTTGTTATCAAAATATTTGATAATATCTTGACTTCGATGTACCTGCTGAAGATTCTGAGGATGATCATCATGTATCTCCCTTCTTTGGTATGAGATATCCTTGAATTTGAGGATTCAAGGGGTTCATTTGCTTGAGCATGCAAATCTTCATAGTCAGTAATCCAGTCATTTGGTAATAACTGGATTAAATCTTGCTTTGAAATTTGCCGAGGAACATGAGTACAAGAGGCACCATTCTTTTCATCCACTCTTATTAAAAGAGCATGTTCTCCTCCTGGAATGGCCAGATCAAGGGCATGATTCTGAACACGATAGACCATCTGGTAATGGAGGGTTGCTGCAATAGCGTCTGACACTTGTTCAGCACCAATGATTTGTACCTGCACTTTAAGAGCTTCAAGCAGATGTGGATCTGCTAAGGACATGTTAAAATTTGGAAAAAGAGTGACAAAAACAGTTCCAGCATTTAATGTAGTTTCAGTTGTTGCAATACAAGCATGCTGGTATTGTTTGAATCTGGTATCCAATAGTGCTAAACGAGCAACTATTGGAAGTCCTTTCCTTCCATGAAATGATAGGGAAATCCTGATAGCTCCAAAGTGTATATGGGTATAACCTTGCTGTTTCCATTGCATAGGGAAATCATTCGGAATATGCAAAGTTATAAACTGTTCTTTCCTGGTAGCAGGAATTGGATGTTGATCAACCTTTGATGCTTGAATGTATTGTCATTTCCTAAAATGCTGCACTTTAAACAAAACACTGTCCCTAATCCTCAGTTACTTAGATGGTCAGCATGGTTTTTCCAATATTCTTTTTGGATTTTTCTATATCTTTTTTCACACGTTCCTCCGAGGAAATTACACTAATACGATGATATAACAAATCTATCTTTACTTGCCTACTTACAATACTGTAAGACCACTGATTAAGATATTCGGAGTACTGAACTATTTCAGCTGCTTGGTACCGCTCAATACTTTCATAACATTGGGCTTTAGTGAGCTCAATATATTTATCATATATATGAGGACCTCCAACTATTTGACGAATATGTTCATACCATGCATCAAGACTGTCATAATGGTGTAATATCCAGAAATTGAGAATATCATGCTGTTGAACAATATTAGCAAAATCAGGAAAATCATTCATATGATTGGAATGAAAAGAGTAGAGGTTTTGTAAAAAATTCACCAGGGTTGGCTCTGATACCAAATACCAGAGTGTCTGCTTAGATACCATATCAAGACCACAATTTGCTCTTTGAAGGTATTCCCGAACACAACAGCCTCTCTCCTTTGGGCTTTCAAAAGTTCAAGGGACTTTTATCACAAGAACAACTTATGGCAAAGCTATGGACATCTAAACAATCACGCAGTTATGAGGATCTCTCGGCCTTCCCTGGTGAAAATAGAAACTTAGAACTCCATGAAAGATATAAGCAAACTTAGGATTTTATTGATTTTCCTCGATGATCCCCTTTTACAATGAGAACTGGCCTCTATTTATAGAAATAGAATTTGGCCCTTCAGGATAAACGACCCTTCAGAAAAGTGAACAACAAACGACTCTTCGGAAAAGTAAATAACAAACGACTCTTCGGAAAAGTAAATAACAAACGACTCTTCGGAAAAGTAAATAACAAACGACTCTTCGGAAAAGTAAATAACAAACGACTCTTCTACGTGGATTCTTCCATATCAACATCATTCCAGGCCCACTGGTAATCATCATCTGGGGTATCTGATGGTGTGGTAGCTGGATCTGTAATGTTAAGCATTTCAATGTGATGTTGATGTGCCTGTGCATTCTTCCTTCTATTCTCGATGCTTTTCCATTCTGTTCTATTCTTGAATTTGTAGGAAGAAACTGTTGAGGATGATTGAAAATCCTGTGATGATCCTGTGTTATGATAAGGGTCTTGGGAATCTTGCATTACAGTGTCATTCATTTTGTCCTGATACTCTTTCTTTGCTCGTTTGATTCTGGTCCAATGAGGATGACTTGAGTGGTAGTTCCATGATCCATAGTGACCAGGCCATATTTCAGGAGGAATGCACCTGTTTTCCTGAAATATGTATCTCTGTGCTTCCTCATACTCATCATCAAGGTCTAAAATAGTATGATCCATTTCTTTATAAATTACTGCACTTGGACAGGATTGGACTTGGTTATTTTGCAAATTGCAAGGTCTATGGAAATGGAAAATAACATATTTAGACTGAGTTGAAAATAATCCAGACCAATATGTTAATGGTCGAAACCATTGCAGGAAAACTTGAAGGTTTGGATTTAATGGCTGATTAAAGAAAGGTGATTGAAATTCCATAAGAATATGATATTGATGGCAAAGACACCAAAAATACCATAATAATGATTTTGGAAAATCATCATGTCTGGCAATGAAAATTTGACAGAACGGATATTCAGGATTAGTTCCAAAGGGATTTAAGATTGATCCTCCATATGAACTGAATATTTCAAATTCATATTGATTTCGGATTCTTTCAATATCTTCTTTTTCCCATGGATGAGGAATTTGGTGAATATCTGGGGGTTCAGAACAAACAGGTGAGAACATGAAACAAGGTTGGTCTTGTTGGGGCAAAGGTTCTTTCCTTGAGAAGAAATCAGCAACAATGTTCTTTTTCCCTTTTATGTTTTTGACATCAAAAGAATATTGGGAAAACCATGCTGACCATCTAAGTAACTGAGGATTAGGGACAGTGTTTTGTTTAAAGTGCAGCATTTTAGGAAATGACCCCATATCCATTTCAACCAAGAAATGATGAGATATAAGGAAAAAAGAGAATTTCTTTATACCATTCTTGACTGCAAGGATTTCTTTGAATGTGGAATGATAATGTTGTTCGGAAACTTTGAATTTTCCACTAGCAAATCCACAACAATGCTTTGTTCCCTGTTCATCTTCTTCAAGTAGTACAGCTCCCCAATATTTATCACTGGCATCTGTTTGTAAGATCTTTTTCCCATCTGATGGAATATGAAGTGTAGGAAGATCTTGGAGTGCCTTCTTGAGGATTTGGATTGCTTGGGTTTGTGAAACGCCCCATGGTGGAGGTTTCTTTTTAAGCATTTTAGTCAAAGGACTAATGTGCTTAGAAACTTTGGGAATAAATTCCCGGACATAGTTAACAACACCAAGAAATTGCTGGACCTGGGTTTTTGAAAGATTTTCTTCAGGGAAATCCTTAATGGATTGTCCAACATGCTGTTCAGGAGTGCATTTTCCTTTAGCAAGTTTCATGCCTAGGAATGAAATTTCTTGCTGAGCTAAAAACATTTTCTTTTCAGAAAGCATTATCCCAAACTGCTTAACAAGATGATGAAAATCGTTAAGCAACTCAAGATGTTCTTCAAAAGTATTACTGAAAAGAAGAATATCATCAATGTAAACAAGTGCGGAATGTAAGATAGGCTGAAATATCCTTGTCATCGCTTTTTGGAAAAGAGAAGGTGCAGTTTTCAGGCCAAAAGGCATCACCTTCCATTGGAAATGATGATTCGGAATACAAAATCCAGTCTTATGCCTATCTTCAGGATGAATTCCCAATTGCCAGAATCCAGATTTTAAATCAAATTTAGAAAACCATTTTGCCTTGGATATCTGGGAAAAAATAGTAAATCTGTTGGGAATCGGGAATTTATCATCAAGCAGGAAAATATTAAGAGGCTGGTAATTGATTACCAATCTCATTTTTCCCCTTACCTGTTCAGATCTTTTGTTGACATAAAATGCTTGGCATGCCCATTGAGAATGAGAAATCTCAATTAGTCCAAACTTCAAAAGTTCTTGGCATTCTTGTTCTGCAAGCTTTGTGTCATTAGGATTCATTCCAGAATGACTAGCTTTTGTGGGATTGATATCCTCATTTTTCTTAAAATGTAGGCGGATAAAAAACTCAGAATTTTCCCACAAAGGATGATCACATTTTTGTAAAAACTCTTGATGATTTGTTGAGCATGATTCTTGAATGATCTGTTTTTGAAACTGCTGGAGTTGATCCATTTGAACATTTTCTTCTTGTATCAAATACAGTTTTGGGATTTCAATAAAAGGTTTAAAAAACTTTTTTGATTTTATCCCATTTCCTGTAATAAGATACTTGTTTTGTTTGTAAAGATCAAATCCTAACAACAAGTCCTTACCAGTAAAATTTGCTCCCAGAAATTTTGAACTTACACAGCAATCAGGGAGAAGTTTGAGAGTGATGGGATTTTTTGTCACAAATCTTGTTTCAAAGAGATTTCCATCAGCTCCTCTAAACTTGTTTACTTCTGAAATCCAATATGAGTCTGGTAAGATATCTTTCCTCATAATGGAAGTATGGGCACCTGTATCAAAAAATGCAATAAGAGGGATAGGTTTAGAATATTTATCCAACAAGATATGAATAAGAGTTTGTGGATAAACTTCCTCTTCTTTTTGCTTTTATTTGCTAGAGCAATAGGCCCAATACTTAGGATTTCTTCGGGGACCTGTAAAGCCAATAGAGTAGTGTCAGTAGGCTCCTCTTGTTCAGAAAATTCAGATTCTAAATCAAATATGGAAAAATGAAGTTCATTTTGAATTTCTGAAATTAAATTTACTCCCTTCTGATTCTGAGGACAATTTTTTGCAAAATGTCCAGGCTTTCCACAGATAAAACATTTGTTGCCTTTTGTGCCCCTGAACCTTTTAGACTTTCGTCTGAAATATCTCCATTTCTTTCTGAAGGATTTTCTTGGAAAATTCTTATAGGTCTTGGTAAAGCTTTTGAACTTTTTGAATCTTCTGGATCCTTTTCTTCTCTGGGATGGAGTACAGGCTTGGCACTTTCCCTTGGTTATTAGCTCTGGCTTTTTGCAGGCTTGGTCCAAACAAACATCACCTTTTAGATATTCTCGAATAACTTTCCTCTTATGACAAAGGTCATCAAGAGATAGGAAAACTGCTTGTTTGATTTGGCCAATGGTGAGATTTAAAACTGATCCATACTTATTATGGATATACATTTCTGCACCATCTGCAAGTGGCTTGGGAAGGGAACTGATAAACGGTTGTTTGAGATTGATATCTGCACCAAGAGAGTAAAATAACTTAATCATCTTTTGAAAATGTCTATTTAGATCTCGTCGATCATAAGATAAACATTTAATTTGAAAGAATTCTTTTCTTTTTGCTTCCTGGAATTCTCGGACATTTCCAAGAAATGTAAGATGGAGAATATGAATATTTTCCAGGAAATCTTGTTTGGTTAAAAAGAGCATTTTATCTGCATCTCCAATGGTTGTCCACCAATCCTTGAGGATTCCAGCCAGATGAGCTGTAAAAATTGATAAGATTTCAAAGTGAGATTCTTCTGTTAAATTTTGGGCAAGCATCCAAGCATGGAATTCATGGAACCTTGCTTCCCACTTCTCAGGTGGAATATTATCAATTGTAAACAGAGGTACTCCCTTTGATTTCGGAAAAGTAGCTCGCTGGGTTCGATCAAAGGATGTTTCTCCTTCCTCCTCATTGTCATCAGGTTCAACCACTTCTGGTTCTGGATCTGCCATGTGAATCTGAGGAATTGTATCTTCTTCGGATGAGGATTCTAAAGTATCAGCTGTTGAAATCGTGTCATCATCTGAAGAATTTGAAAGACTGCTGTCTTCGGAGCCTGTATCTTTAGAGGAATTATCATGAAAGTCAGTATAGGTTGAAATATAGGGAACTGAATCTTCATGAAGTTCATCTAGCACTGTTGACAAGGGATTATCATATACCCTAGTAGCTTCATTCGCTTCCCTTTCCTGTTCAACAGAAAAAGTTGGATTAGTATAGGTACTAAACATTAATGAAGCCGGATGTTCTTGTTGAGAAGATGACGGCTGCTCAATGGCAGATTGTTTTGCCTTTCTCTCCCTTTCAGCTTCAACTTTCCTCTGTTCTTTCTCAGCTATTTTCTTTGCTATTTCAGCATCCTTTTGAATTTGTTTATTTCTACGATATTCTCGCAAAGTGGCTGCAATATCAAAAGGTTTGGTAGCCTGTGGCTGAGGGGTTGAAAAGTAAAGAGATGGTGATGGAGTAGTGACTTCTCCAAAATAGAAAGGTGTCGGCCAATTTTGAAGGGGTACCGCACCATACATGGGACCGACTTTAAAAAGAGGTGTGGAAGACCCTACATCGTATGTAGGAACTTGTCCTGTGGTTTTCAGGACATGTAGCTGATTTTGGATAAACTTTGTTTCTTTTTCTCTGTTGAGAATAAAATCAGCTAGAGTGGATGGATCAGAAGGCAAGATGTACTTGAGCTCTTGAAGTCTTTTTTCAAAAACTTCAATCATGTGAGACACCTGAGATTGCTGAGTTGAGACCGTAGTATCCATTTGTTCAATCTTGTCTTTGGCCTCTGAGATGTTCTTATGAATGGATATAAGGGCAGTGTTTTGAACAAGAGAGTTCTCAGTTTGCCAATTTAGAACATCTTCTGTAGGATTTGGTCGAACAGTTTCTCCACTTGGTAAAACTGTTGAAGAAGTATTTTGGATTTTTGGAGTATGTCTCGCACCATTCTTATTGAAAGTTTCCAGCTTTGGAAAGTCTGCTTCACTGAACATAAAGCATTCTTGAATATGGGGAGTTGGAGTTGGAATTAATGGTTCAGGTTTACAGAATGGTGTGGGGGTCCCTTCCTTGTTGGATTCTTTTGCTTCTCTAGCTAAAATATCAAGACATTTTTTATAATAAGGATGAAGATCCTTTTTTGAAAGAGGAAAAGATGTCTTGGAAATTTTTGAAATCCAATCAGAGGGAATTTGGTAACCATTAAACTGACTCCTTTGAGATACAAAGGTATCTGTGTCTGGATCTTGTGGATCCAGATCTGGTTTGCAAGGTCGGGGTTCAACTTGCTTTGATTTTGGTTTTTTCTTACAAGATAAATCTGGTAAGTCAAAACCAAGAATATTTTCAAGTTGACAGGTATCACAAACATTGCAAACATCAAAATAGATATGACCTGAAATAGGATCCTGAAACCATGATACTGGGAGTCCTTTGTTATCAAAATATTTGATAATATCTTGACTTCGATGTACCTGCTGAAGATTCTGAGGATGATCATCATGTATCTCCCTTCTTTGGTATGAGATATCCTTGAATTTGAGGATTCAAGGGGTTCATTTGCTTGAGCATGCAAATCTTCATAGTCAGTAATCCAGTCATTTGGTAATAACTGGATTAAATCTTGCTTTGAAATTTGCCGAGGAACATGAGTACAAGAGGCACCATTCTTTTCATCCACTCTTATTAAAAGAGCATGTTCTCCTCCTGGAATGGCCAGATCAAGGGCATGATTCTGAACACGATAGACCATCTGGTAATGGAGGGTTGCTGCAATAGCGTCTGACACTTGTTCAGCACCAATGATTTGTACCTGCACTTTAAGAGCTTCAAGCAGATGTGGATCTGCTAAGGACATGTTAAAATTTGGAAAAAGAGTGACAAAAACAGTTCCAGCATTTAATGTAGTTTCAGTTGTTGCAATACAAGCATGCTGGTATTGTTTGAATCTGGTATCCAATAGTGCTAAACGAGCAACTATTGGAAGTCCTTTCCTTCCATGAAATGATAGGGAAATCCTGATAGCTCCAAAGTGTATATGGGTATAACCTTGCTGTTTCCATTGCATAGGGAAATCATTCGGAATATGCAAAGTTATAAACTGTTCTTTCCTGGTAGCAGGAATTGGATGTTGATCAACCTTTGATGCTTGAATGTATTGTCATTTCCTAAAATGCTGCACTTTAAACAAAACACTGTCCCTAATCCTCAGTTACTTAGATGGTCAGCATGGTTTTTCCAATATTCTTTTTGGATTTTTCTATATCTTTTTTCACACGTTCCTCCGAGGAAATTACACTAATACGATGATATAACAAATCTATCTTTACTTGCCTACTTACAATACTGTAAGACCACTGATTAAGATATTCGGAGTACTGAACTATTTCAGCTGCTTGGTACCGCTCAATACTTTCATAACATTGGGCTTTAGTGAGCTCAATATATTTATCATATATATGAGGACCTCCAACTATTTGACGAATATGTTCATACCATGCATCAAGACTGTCATAATGGTGTAATATCCAGAAATTGAGAATATCATGCTGTTGAACAATATTAGCAAAATCAGGAAAATCATTCATATGATTGGAATGAAAAGAGTAGAGGTTTTGTAAAAAATTCACCAGGGTTGGCTCTGATACCAAATACCAGAGTGTCTGCTTAGATACCATATCAAGACCACAATTTGCTCTTTGAAGGTATTCCCGAACACAACAGCCTCTCTCCTTTGGGCTTTCAAAAGTTCAAGGGACTTTTATCACAAGAACAACTTATGGCAAAGCTATGGACATCTAAACAATCACGCAGTTATGAGGATCTCTCGGCCTTCCCTGGTGAAAATAGAAACTTAGAACTCCATGAAAGATATAAGCAAACTTAGGATTTTATTGATTTTCCTCGATGATCCCCTTTTACAATGAGAACTGGCCTCTATTTATAGAAATAGAATTTGGCCCTTCAGGATAAACGACCCTTCAGAAAAGTGAACAACAAACGACTCTTCGGAAAAGTAAATAACAAACGACTCTTCGGAAAAGTAAATAACAAACGACTCTTCGGAAAAGTAAATAACAAACGACTCTTCGGAAAACGACTCTTCGGAAAAGTAAATAACAAACGACTCTTCTACGTGGATTCTTCCATATCAACATCATTCCAGGCCCACTGGTAATCATCATCTGGGGTATCTGATGGTGTGGTAGCTGGATCTGTAATGTTAAGCATTTCAATGTGATGTTGATGTGCCTGTGCATTCTTCCTTCTATTCTCGATGCTTTTCCATTCTGTTCTATTCTTGAATTTGTAGGAAGAAACTGTTGAGGATGATTGAAAATCCTGTGATGATCCTGTGTTATGATAAGGGTCTTGGGAATCTTGCATTACAGTGTCATTCATTTTGTCCTGATACTCTTTCTTTGCTCGTTTGATTCTGGTCCAATGAGGATGACTTGAGTGGTAGTTCCATGATCCATAGTGACCAGGCCATATTTCAGGAGGAATGCACCTGTTTTCCTGAAATATGTATCTCTGTGCTTCCTCATACTCATCATCAAGGTCTAAAATAGTATGATCCATTTCTTTATAAATTACTGCACTTGGACAGGATTGGACTTGGTTATTTTGCAAATTGCAAGGTCTATGGAAATGGAAAATAACATATTTAGACTGAGTTGAAAATAATCCAGACCAATATGTTAATGGTCGAAACCATTGCAGGAAAACTTGAAGGTTTGGATTTAATGGCTGATTAAAGAAAGGTGATTGAAATTCCATAAGAATATGATATTGATGGCAAAGACACCAAAAATACCATAATAATGATTTTGGAAAATCATCATGTCTGGCAATGAAAATTTGACAGAACGGATATTCAGGATTAGTTCCAAAGGGATTTAAGATTGATCCTCCATATGAACTGAATATTTCAAATTCATATTGATTTCGGATTCTTTCAATATCTTCTTTTTCCCATGGATGAGGAATTTGGTGAATATCTGGGGGTTCAGAACAAACAGGTGAGAACATGAAACAAGGTTGGTCTTGTTGGGGCAAAGGTTCTTTCCTTGAGAAGAAATCAGCAACAATGTTCTTTTTCCCTTTTATGTTTTTGACATCAAAAGAATATTGGGAAAACCATGCTGACCATCTAAGTAACTGAGGATTAGGGACAGTGTTTTGTTTAAAGTGCAGCATTTTAGGAAATGACCCCATATCCATTTCAACCAAGAAATGATGAGATATAAGGAAAAAAGAGAATTTCTTTATACCATTCTTGACTGCAAGGATTTCTTTGAATGTGGAATGATAATGTTGTTCGGAAACTTTGAATTTTCCACTAGCAAATCCACAACAATGCTTTGTTCCCTGTTCATCTTCTTCAAGTAGTACAGCTCCCCAATATTTATCACTGGCATCTGTTTGTAAGATCTTTTTCCCATCTGATGGAATATGAAGTGTAGGAAGATCTTGGAGTGCCTTCTTGAGGATTTGGATTGCTTGGGTTTGTGAAACGCCCCATGGTGGAGGTTTCTTTTTAAGCATTTTAGTCAAAGGACTAATGTGCTTAGAAACTTTGGGAATAAATTCCCGGACATAGTTAACAACACCAAGAAATTGCTGGACCTGGGTTTTTGAAAGATTTTCTTCAGGGAAATCCTTAATGGATTGTCCAACATGCTGTTCAGGAGTGCATTTTCCTTTAGCAAGTTTCATGCCTAGGAATGAAATTTCTTGCTGAGCTAAAAACATTTTCTTTTCAGAAAGCATTATCCCAAACTGCTTAACAAGATGATGAAAATCGTTAAGCAACTCAAGATGTTCTTCAAAAGTATTACTGAAAAGAAGAATATCATCAATGTAAACAAGTGCGGAATGTAAGATAGGCTGAAATATCCTTGTCATCGCTTTTTGGAAAAGAGAAGGTGCAGTTTTCAGGCCAAAAGGCATCACCTTCCATTGGAAATGATGATTCGGAATACAAAATCCAGTCTTATGCCTATCTTCAGGATGAATTCCCAATTGCCAGAATCCAGATTTTAAATCAAATTTAGAAAACCATTTTGCCTTGGATATCTGGGAAAAAATAGTAAATCTGTTGGGAATCGGGAATTTATCATCAAGCAGGAAAATATTAAGAGGCTGGTAATTGATTACCAATCTCATTTTTCCCCTTACCTGTTCAGATCTTTTGTTGACATAAAATGCTTGGCATGCCCATTGAGAATGAGAAATCTCAATTAGTCCAAACTTCAAAAGTTCTTGGCATTCTTGTTCTGCAAGCTTTGTGTCATTAGGATTCATTCCAGAATGACTAGCTTTTGTGGGATTGATATCCTCATTTTTCTTAAAATGTAGGCGGATAAAAAACTCAGAATTTTCCCACAAAGGATGATCACATTTTTGTAAAAACTCTTGATGATTTGTTGAGCATGATTCTTGAATGATCTGCTTTTGAAACTGCTGGAGTTGATCCATTTGAACATTTTCTTCTTGTATCAAATACAGTTTTGGGATTTCAATAAAAGGTTTAAAAAACTTTTTTGATTTTATCCCATTTCCTGTAATAAGATACTTGTTTTGTTTGTAAAGATCAAATCCTAACAACAAGTCCTTACCAGTAAAATTTGCTCCCAGAAATTTTGAACTTACACAGCAATCAGGGAGAAGTTTGAGAGTGATGGGATTTTTTGTGACAAATCTTGTTTCAAAGAGATTTCCATCAGCTCCTCTAAACTTGTTTACTTCTGAAATCCAATATGAGTCTGGTAAGATAT
>NW_020862826.1:0-20264 GCF_003713205.1 Coffea eugenioides | reverse complement strand
ACGAACAATCAAGGACAACACGAGATTGCTCAAGAACCCTTGCCAAAAGCAAGTAAAGGAACGAAATTCTCACAAGAAGACAATTTCATTAATCAATCGAGTCTACCCTTAATGCTTACAAAGCAAGCCTTTATATTGGCAAACTAACGAAACCCTAATGCTAGTAAAAGGAAATAAAGGTTCGGCCAGGCCTTGGACAAGGTGGGCCGACCCATGACTCAACAAGCCCTACAACTAGTAACTAATCCAAACAATAACTCAAGACTAAAAAGGCCCAACAGTTGGCCGACTCCCTTTAATTGGAAAAACTACAAAGACTAACTAGCGGGCTAGAGCCCAAACTAACAACCATCACTTGGCTCCTCGTGGGCTTGGATCAATGTGTAGGTAACTTGACTAACATCCTTCAAGCCTTCAATGTCTCTATGAAAGCCTTGAGTCAAGGCCGTCTCTATGAAAGCCTTGAGTCAAGGCCGCCATCCATCTCGCCATCCGTGCACACATCAGTCCCCTCCTCTTGAGAAGGATTTGTCCTCAAATCTGGATGGAGATGAATAATACTAACAAGTGTTAGTAGTATGACACCACAAATCGACAGTGCGCTTGGAGGTCAGCCACGTTGGGGACAAATAAAAGGTCATGAGCCAAGTTAAATGCCGTTTGGTCAGCTTCATGAGGCTCTCAAACAAGGACATGTGCCAAGATAGGAAAGAGCTTGTGTAAGGCTCGTGAAAATTCCAGGTAGCAATCCAAAGTTCTTTAGCAGCCTTCGGCCATGGATTGTCATATTGTCACCTGACATGAGTGGCAGCAATGAAGTGAAACGCACTCCATACGACTCGCACGAATTTGCGCAAGTTGGAGTTGGTAAAGTAAGCTTGTGGTGACCAGCTTTTGGACATGTGAAGAAGCACGAATATGCACCACTTTTAGCAGGAATAAGGACGAAATCGGGTTGCAAGTCTTTAATCATAGTTGGGAAATTTTGGATAGCATTACAACCTACAAAAACAAAATAACCTTCAACTTGAAACAATTCAGAAATCGGGTAAAGAACTAATGGGACATTATTAGCTAGATGGTAAGAAGGTGTAGAACAAGATTTAAATGAGAAAACTCCCTTTGACACTTCAATATTCCTTCCACCATTTGATTCAACTTGAGATTCCAGTGCTAGTCCTTTACACTTCTCATCAACACCTACACAAGAGCAACAAGAGTTAGTGCTAGTAACATGCTCAAAATAAGGCAAAGGTGAAGAATGAACCATAGGTAGCGAACAAGCAGTAGAATCTGGAATTTCCCTTTTAAGATGAGCTCGAATGAATCCTCCAATGGCACGGACAGGTTTGAATGGACATTGTTCCATGAATTGATACCAAAGAGATTTAGTTCCTAGAAGACAAACCCCATGGAAACTCACAAAGTGTTCAAGTGACTTGGGAATGGAACATGCCATGACCAACTCTACTTGACTTTGTTTAAGCTGCACAAAAGACGAGGTACTAAACAAAACACATGTTAGCTGGTTAGCAAACAAAATGTTCACACTTTCAGCCTTTGTAAACACGGCCAACTCCTCCTTTTTACTCTTCACTAAGGCCAAATTATTCTTGCCTTTTCCCACTCCATTCTTCTCGGACCATTGCTCACTCATTGTACATGAGGTTTGATTTTCATTGTCTATCTAGCTCATGTTCATGGCTCAGTTGTAACTCATTCATATTTGGCTCTTCAATCAACGAGGGACTAGGATGAATTTTCCCTTTATTACCACCGGTTGACACATGATTAAGTTGTTCCAAGTGGGAATCCAACACTTGGCTAAGTCTTTCCATCATAGAATCAACCAATGCTTTATTCCGACTTCGGAATTCTTCCCTCGATTTACGAAGCGTTGACTCAATTCGAGAATTCTCAAACTCCTTGTCTTGATTGTCAAGACACTTCTCAGATGAATCTCGTTGGCTTGAGGTGGACCTCAATTTAGAGGTTTGGCGCAAACTTCTTTGCTCCTTCTCATATTCAGCACAATCTCGTTTATACCCTTCATATACACGCGAAGCACGGTAACGTTCCATCTCCTCCCGAAACTCATGTTGTGAACTAGATTCCATGGAACTAGAGTGCTTGGGAGTAGGCCGCTTGGAACCCCTCCTCTTGAGAGGCTCATTCTCCAAGAATTCTTGGTTGTATGAGTAAGAGGCAACTTCCCTAGGCATGATTACGTGACCTGCCAAAATGGTTAGCAAAGAAAAAGAGATTCCTCACGACACACAAGCTCACGTGTATGTGCTCATCACTCGTGTATCACTCAAAGCACTCAAATAAACTTACCAAAATTCCTTACCTTGCCGGTTTGAGTAGTTGAGAAATACCGTGCAAAAATCCAAAACTTGTTCTCCCAACTTTAGCACCAGAGTAACCGAGAACAAAGACACAATTTGGAAACAATTCGGACACGATGGTGTAAGGTTTTGGCAATTCCCTAAGGCGGACAGATTTGGAATACGCGAGAATGGAAAAGGAAATAAGCAAATGCGGGATTTGGAAGTTTCCTAATTTAAATGGACTTAGTCAAGTGGAAATAGGAGAGTTATCCAAACTGTCCACTTAGTTTCCTAATTGAATTTGGAAACAAGTTAGTTTTTGGTAACCCTTTGGAAAACCTTTTCTTCTTGTAACAACGTTTAGAAACTTCCAAATTCTATTCCAAGAAGGATTGCACAAATCAGATTTGGTTTAGGAAACCTTTTAAGAAACCCCTTTCCTTCTCGTAACAACTTTAGAAGGTTCCAAATTCTACTCCAAGAAGGATTGCGCAAATCAGAAATTTCCTTCCCACAATTCGGTGCCTTCCCTCTTTTTTTTCTCTCTTGTTGCGTTTTGCCAACCGATCCTTCCTTCTCTATTTTTTTTTCGTTTCTATTTTGTTCCCTTTTTTTTTTTTTTTTTTACTTGTAACAAACCAACACAACACAAAGATTTGACCGAATGGACTACACAAGAAACCTTCAAGATCCTCAAGATCCTTCAAGAACTCTCAAGTAAGTTATCAAGAACTTCAAGATTGTGGTCAAGAAATTCAAGAAACTCAAGATTCTTGTAGGTTCTCTTCAAGATTCACAAATACCAACAAGTTTTACCAAAATTCAGATTTGAAAAATAAGTAAACAACTTGGATGAAGCAAGCAATACTTGGACAGATTTGAAACAAAGAAACCCTAGCGCAAACGAAACCCTAGCCGTCGCCCCACTTGTTTTCTTGTTGCTCAAGTGATGACTAACGACCAAGAACCTTACGGCAAATTTTGGACAAAAATTATCAACAAACTAGACACAAACACAAAAGAGATAACACACCAACAGATTTTGTGTTCGGATGAACAGTAACGTGAACAGTGTCGGTGAACAGTAATAATGAACAGTACGGTGAACAGTGACATATATATATTTTTTAAACAAGGCAGCGGACAAAACACAAAAACCCTACGACACAACTACGAAAAACAAGGATATAACGAAAGATACCTCCACCTAAGCTCTGAAGCCAACTGATACGGTCCTCGATCAACACGTTTCGAGACACGTAGCACGTTTGCCCAAGGATCTAGCGAGGTTGTCCAACGCTTGGATTGCGGGACCTAAAATCAACACGGACGACACGAGTTGGTTTAAGGTGGTAGAACGACGACTCCAATCGAGGTGAATACTCAAGTGGATAGGTCGGACGAACAATCAAGGACAACACGAGATTGCTCAAGAACCCTTGCCAAAAGCAAGTAAAGGAACGAAATTCTCACAAGAAGAAAATCGAAAGAAGACAATTTCATTAATCAATCGAGTCTACCCTTAATGCTTACAAAGCAAGCCTTTATATTGGCAAACTAACGAAACCCTAATGCTAGTAAAAAGGAAATAAAGGTTCGGCCAGGCCTTGGACAAGGTGGGCCGACCCATGACTCAACAAGCCCTACAACTAGTAACTAATCCAAACAATAACTTGACAGCTCAAGACTAAAAAGGCCCAACAGTTGGCCGACTCCCTTTAATTGGAAAAACTACAAAGACTAACTAGCGGGCTAGAGCCAAACTAACAACCATCACTTGGCTCCTCGTGGGCTTGGATCAATGTGTAGGTAACTTGACTAACATCCTTCAAGCCTTCAATGTCTCTATGAAAGCCTTGAGTCAAGGCCGCCATCCATCTCGCCATCCGTGCACACATCAGTCCCCTCCTCTTGAGAAGGATTTGTCCTCAAATCTGGATGGAGATGAATAATACTAACAAGTGTTAGTAGTATGACACCACAAATCGACAGTGCGCTTGGAGGTCAGCCACGTTGGGGACAAATAAAAGGTCATGAGCCAAGTTAAATGCCGTTTGGTCAGCTTCATGAGGCTCTCAAACAAGGACATGTGCCAAGATAGGAAAGAGCTTGTGTAAGGCTCGTGAAAATTCCAGGTAGCAATCCAAAGTTCTTTAGCAGCCTTCGGCCATGGATTGTCATATTGTCACCTGACATGAGTGGCAGCAATGAAGTGAAACGCACTCCATACGACTCGCACGAATTTGCGCAAGTTGGAGTTGGTAAAGTAAGCTTGTGGTGACCAGCTTTTGGACATGTGAAGAAGCACGAATATGCACCACTTTTAGCAGGAATAAGCACGAAATCGGGTTGCAAGTCTTTAATCATAGTTGGGAAATTTTGGATAGCATTACAACCTACAAAAACAAAATAACCTTCAACTTGAAACAATTCAGAAATCGGGTAAAGAACTAATGGGACATTATTAGCTAGATGGTAAGAAGGTGTAGAACAAGATTTAAATGAGAAAACTCCCTTTGACACTTCAATATTCCTTCCACCATTTGATTCAACTTGAGATTCCAGTGCTAGTCCTTTACACTTCTCATCAACACCTACACAAGAGCAACAAGAGTTAGTGCTAGTAACATGCTCAAAATAAGGCAAAGGTGAAGAATGAACCATAGGTAGAGAACAAGCAGTAGAATCTGGAATTTCCCTTTTAAGATGAGCTCGAATGAATCCTCCAATGGCACGGACAGGTTTGAATGGACATTGTTCCATGAATTGATACCAAAGAGATTTAGTTCCTAGAAGACAAACCCCATGGAAACTCACAAAGTGTTCAAGTGACTTGGGAATGGAACATGCCATGACCAACTCTACTTGACTTTGTTTAAGCTGCACAAAAGAAGAGGTACTAAACAAAACACATGTTAGCTGGTTAGCAAACAAAATGTTCACACTTTCAGCCTTTGTAAACACGGCCAACTCCTCCTTTTTACTCTCCACTAAGGCCAAATTATTCTTGCCTTTTCCCACTCCATTCTTCTCGGACCATTGCTCACTCATTGTACATGAGGTTTGATTTTCATTGTCTATCTAGCTCATGTTCATGGCTCAGTTGTAACTCATTCATATTTGGCTCTTCAATCAACGAGGGACTAGGATGAATTTTCCCTTTATTACCACCGGTTGACACATGATTAAGTTGTTCCAAGTGGGAATCCAACACTTGGCTAAGTCTTTCCATCATAGAATCAACCAATGCTTTATTCCGACTTCGGAATTCTTCCCTCGATTTACGAAGCGTTGACTCAATTCGAGAATTCTCAAACTCCTTGTCTTGATTGTCAAGACACTTCTCAGATGAATCTCGTTGGCTTGAGGTGGACCTCAATTTAGAGGTTTGGCGCAAACTTCTTTGCTCCTTCTCATATTCAGCACAATCTCGTTTATACCCTTCATATACACGCGAAGCACGGTAACGTTCCATCTCCTCCCGAAACTCATGTTGTGAACTAGATTCCATGGAACTAGAGTGCTTGGGAGTAGGCCGCTTGGAACCCCTCCTCTTGAGAGGCTCATTCTCCAAGAATTCTTGGTTGTATGAGTAAGAGGCAACTTCCCTAGGCATGATTACGTGACCTGCCAAAATGGTTAGCAAAGAAAAAGAGATTCCTCACGACACACAAGCTCACGTGTATGTGCTCATCACTCGTGTATCACTCAAAGCACTCAAATAAACTTACCAAAATTCCTTACCTTGCCGGTTTGAGTAGTTGAGAAATACCGTGCAAAAATCCAAAACTTGTTCTCCCAACTTTAGCACCAGAGTAACCGAGAACAAAGACACAATTTGGAAACAATTCGGACACGATGGTGTAAGGTTTTGGCAATTCCCTAAGGCGGACAGATTTGGAATACGCGAGAATGGAAAAGGAAATAAGCAAATGCGGGATTTGGAAGTTTCCTAATTTAAATGGACTTAGTCAAGTGGAAATAGGAGAGTTATCCAAACTGTCCACTTAGTTTCCTAATTGAATTTGGAAACAAGTTAGTTTTTGGTAACCCTTTGGAAAACCTTTTCTTCTTGTAACAACGTTTAGAAACTTCCAAATTCTATTCCAAGAAGGATTGCACAAATCAGATTTGGTTTAGGAAACCTTTTAAGAAACCCCTTTCCTTCTCGTAACAACTTTAGAAGGTTCCAAATTCTACTCCAAGAAGGATTGCGCAAATCAGAAATTTCCTTCCCACAATTCGGTGCCTTCCCTCTTTTTTTTCTCTCTTGTTGCGTTTTGCCAACCGATCCTTCCTTCTCTCTTTTTTTTTCGTTTCTATTTTGTTCCCTTTTTTTTTTTTTTTTTTACACAAAGATTTTTCCTCAAGATCCTTCAAGAACTCTCAAGTAAGTTACTTCAAGAACTTCAAGATTGTGGTCAAGAAATTCAAGAAACTCAAGATTCTTGTAGGTTCTCTTCAAGATTCACAAATACCAACAAGTTTTACCAAAATTCAGATTTGAAAAATAAGTAAACAACTTGGATGAAGCAAGCAATACTTGGACAGATTTGAAACAAAGAAACCCTAGCGCAAACGAAACCCTAGCCGTCGCCCCACTTGTTTTCTTGTTGCTCAAGTGATGACTAACGACCAAGAACCTTACGGCAAATTTTGGACAAAAATTATCAACAAACTAGACACAAACACAAAAGAGATAACACACCAACAGATTTTGTGTTCGGATGAACAGTAACGTGAACAGTGTCGGTGAACAGTAATAATGAACAGTACGGTGAACAGTGACATATATATATTTTTTAAACAAGGCAGCGGACAAAACACAAAAACCCTACGACACAACTACGAAAAACAAGGATATAACGAAAGATACCTCCACCTAAGCTCTGAAGCCAACTGATACGGTCCTCGATCAACACGTTTCGAGACACGTAGCACGTTTGCCCAAGGATCTAGCGAGGTTGTCCAACGCTTGGATTGCGGGACCTAAAATCAACACGGACGACACGAGTTGGTTTAAGGTGGTAGAACGACGACTCCAATCGAGGTGAATACTCAAGTGGATAGGTCGGACGAACAATCAAGGACAACACGAGATTGCTCAAGAACCCTTGCCAAAAGCAAGTAAAGGAACGAAATTCTCACAAGAAGAAAATCGAAAGAAGACAATTTCATTAATCAATCGAGTCTACCCTTAATGCTTACAAAGCAAGCCTTTATATTGGCAAACTAACGAAACCCTAATGCTAGTAAAAAGGAAATAAAGGTTCGGCCAGGCCTTGGACAAGGTGGGCCGACCCATGACTCAACAAGCCCTACAACTAGTAACTAATCCAAACAATAACTTGACAGCTCAAGACTACAAAGAAACTAGCGGGCTAGAGCTAACAACCATCACTTGGCTCCTCGTGGGCTTGGATCAATGTGTAGGTAACTTGACTAACATCCTTCAAGCCTTCAATGTCTCTATGAAAGCCTTGAGTCAAGGCCGCCATCCATCTCGCCATCCGTGCACACATCAGTCCCCTCCTCTTGAGAAGGATTTGTCCTCAAATCTGGATGGAGATGAATAATACTAACAAGTGTTAGTAGTATGACACCACAAATCGACAGTGCGCTTGGAGGTCAGCCACGTTGGGGACAAATAAAAGGTCATGAGCCAAGTTAAATGCCGTTTGGTCAGCTTCATGAGGCTCTCAAACAAGGACATGTGCCAAGATAGGAAAGAGCTTGTGTAAGGCTCGTGAAAATTCCAGGTAGCAATCCAAAGTTCTTTAGCAGCCTTCGGCCATGGATTGTCATATTGTCACCTGACATGAGTGGCAGCAATGAAGTGAAACGCACTCCATACGACTCGCACGAATTTGCGCAAGTTGGAGTTGGTAAAGTAAGCTTGTGGTGACCAGCTTTTGGACATGTGAAGAAGCACGAATATGCACCACTTTTAGCAGGAATAAGGACGAAATCGGGTTGCAAGTCTTTAATCATAGTTGGGAAATTTTGGATAGCATTACAACCTACAAAAACAAAATAACCTTCAACTTGAAACAATTCAGAAATCGGGTAAAGAACTAATGGGACATTATTAGCTAGATGGTAAGAAGGTGTAGAACAAGATTTAAATGAGAAAACTCCCTTTGACACTTCAATATTCCTTCCACCATTTGATTCAACTTGAGATTCCAGTGCTAGTCCTTTACACTTCTCATCAACACCTACACAAGAGCAACAAGAGTTAGTGCTAGTAACATGCTCAAAATAAGGCAAAGGTGAAGAATGAACCATAGGTAGAGAACAAGCAGTAGAATCTGGAATTTCCCTTTTAAGATGAGCTCGAATGAATCCTCCAATGGCACGGACAGGTTTGAATGGACATTGTTCCATGAATTGATACCAAAGAGATTTAGTTCCTAGAAGACAAACCCCATGGAAACTCACAAAGTGTTCAAGTGACTTGGGAATGGAACATGCCATGACCAACTCTACTTGACTTTGTTTAAGCTGCACAAAAGAAGAGGTACTAAACAAAACACATGTTAGCTGGTTAGCAAACAAAATGTTCACACTTTCAGCCTTTGTAAACACGGCCAACTCCTCCTTTTTACTCTTCACTAAGGCCAAATTATTCTTGCCTTTTCCCACTCCATTCTTCTCGGACCATTGCTCACTCATTGTACATGAGGTTTGATTTTCATTGTCTATCTAGCTCATGTTCATGGCTCAGTTGTAACTCATTCATATTTGGCTCTTCAATCAACGAGGGACTAGGATGAATTTTCCCTTTATTACCACCGGTTGACACATGATTAAGTTGTTCCAAGTGGGAATCCAACACTTGGCTAAGTCTTTCCATCATAGAATCAACCAATGCTTTATTCCGACTTCGGAATTCTTCCCTCGATTTACGAAGCGTTGACTCAATTCGAGAATTCTCAAACTCCTTGTCTTGATTGTCAAGACACTTCTCAGATGAATCTCGTTGGCTTGAGGTGGACCTCAATTTAGAGGTTTGGCGCAAACTTCTTTGCTCCTTCTCATATTCAGCACAATCTCGTTTATACCCTTCATATACACGCGAAGCACGGTAACGTTCCATCTCCTCCCGAAACTCATGTTGTGAACTAGATTCCATGGAACTAGAGTGCTTGGGAGTAGGCCGCTTGGAACCCCTCCTCTTGAGAGGCTCATTCTCCAAGAATTCTTGGTTGTATGAGTAAGAGGCAACTTCCCTAGGCATGATTACGTGACCTGCCAAAATGGTTAGCAAAGAAAAAGAGATTCCTCACGACACACAAGCTCACGTGTATGTGCTCATCACTCGTGTATCACTCAAAGCACTCAAATAAACTTACCAAAATTCCTTACCTTGCCGGTTTGAGTAGTTGAGAAATACCGTGCAAAAATCCAAAACTTGTTCTCCCAACTTTAGCACCAGAGTAACCGAGAACAAAGACACAATTTGGAAACAATTCGGACGCGATGGTGTAAGGTTTTGGCAATTCCCTAAGGCGGACAGATTTGGAATACGCGAGAATGGAAAAGGAAATAAGCAAATGCGGGATTTGGAAGTTTCCTAATTTAAATGGACTTAGTCAAGTGGAAATAGGAGAGTTATCCAAACTGTCCACTTAGTTTCCTAATTGAATTTGGAAACAAGTTAGTTTTTGGTAACCCTTTGGAAAACCTTTTATTCTTGTAACAACGTTTAGAAACTTCCAAATTCTACTCCAAGAAGGATTGCACAAATCAGATTTGGTTTAGGAAACCTTTTGGGAAACCCCTTTTCTCTCTTGTTGCGTTTTGCCAACCAATCCTTCCTTCTCTCTTTTTTTTTCGTTTCTGTTTTGTTCCCTTTTTTTTTTTTTACTTGTAACAAACCAACACAACACAAAGATTTGACCGAATGGACTACACAAGAAACCTTCAAGATCCTCCAAGAACTCTCAAGTAAGTTATTAAGAACTTCAAGAACTTCAAGATTGTGGTCAAGAAATTCAAGAAACTCAAGATTCTTGTAGGTTCTCTTCAAGATTCACAAATACCAACAAGTTTTACCAAAATTCAGATTTGAAAAATAAGTAAACAACTTGGATGAAGCAAGCAATACTTGGACAGATTTGAAACAAAGAAACCCTAGCGCAAACGAAACCCTAGCCGTCGCCCCACTTGTTTTCTTGTTGCTCAAGTGATGACTAACGACCAAGAACCTTACGGCAAATTTTGGACAAAAATTATCAACAAACTAGACACAAACACAAAAGAGATAACACACCAACAGATTTTGTGTTCGGATGAACAGTAACGTGAACAGTGTCGGTGAACAGTAATAATGAACAGTACGGTGAACAGTGACATATATATATTTTTTAAACAAGGCAGCGGACAAAACACAAAAACCCTACGACACAACTACGAAAAACAAGGATATAACGAAAGATACCTCCACCTAAGCTCTGAAGCCAACTGATACGGTCCTCGATCAACACGTTTCAAGACACGTAGCACGTTTGCCCAAGGATCTAGCGAGGTTGTCCAACGCTTGGATTGCGGGACCTAAAATCAACACGGACGACACGAGTTGGTTTAAGGTGGTAGAACGACGACTCCAATCGAGGTGAATACTCAAGTGGATAGGTCGGACGAACAATCAAGGACAACACGAGATTGCTCAAGAACCCTTGCCAAAAGCAAGTAAAGGAACGAAATTCTCACAAGAAGAAAATCGAAAGAAGACAATTTCATTAATCAATCGAGTCTACCCTTAATGCTTACAAAGCAAGCCTTTATATTGGCAAACTAACGAAACCCTAATGCTAGTAAAAAGGAAATAAAGGTTCGGCCAGGCCTTGGACAAGGTGGGCCGACCCATGACTCAACAAGCCCTACAACTAGTAACTAATCCAAACAATAACTTGACAGCTCAAGACTAAAAAGGCCCAACAGTTGGCCGACTCCCTTTAATTGGAAAAACTACAAAGACTAACTAGCGGGCTAGAGCCGAAACTAACAACCATCACTTGGCTCCTCGTGGGCTTGGATCAATGTGTAGGTAACTTGACTAACATCCTTCAAGCCTTCAATGTCTCTATGAAAGCCTTGAGTCAAGGCCGCCATCCATCTCGCCATCCGTGCACACATCAGTCCCCTCCTCTTGAGAAGGATTTGTCCTCAAATCTGGATGGAGATGAATAATACTAACAAGTGTTAGTAGTATGACACCACAAATCGACAGTGCGCTTGGAGGTCAGCCACGTTGGGGACAAATAAAAGGTCATGAGCCAAGTTAAATGCCGTTTGGTCAGCTTCATGAGGCTCTCAAACAAGGA
The DNA here is from genome assembly GCF_003713205.1 of Coffea eugenioides. Lineage (NCBI taxonomy): Eukaryota > Viridiplantae > Streptophyta > Magnoliopsida > Gentianales > Rubiaceae > Coffea > Coffea eugenioides. The sequence continues at coordinate 8,605 of NW_020862826.1, read as the reverse complement.
CATGTGCCAAGATAGGAAAGAGCTTGTGTAAGGCTCGTGAAAATTCCAGGTAGCAATCCAAAGTTCTTTAGCAGCCTTCGGCCATGGATTGTCATATTGTCACCTGACATGAGTGGCAGCAATGAAGTGAAACGCACTCCATACGACTCGCACGAATTTGCGCAAGTTGGAGTTGGTAAAGTAAGCTTGTGGTGACCAGCTTTTGGACATGTGAAGAAGCACGAATATGCACCACTTTTAGCAGGAATAAGCACGAAATCGGGTTGCAAGTCTTTAATCATAGTTGGGAAATTTTGGATAGCATTACAACCTACAAAAACAAAATAACCTTCAACTTGAAACAATTCAGAAATCGGGTAAAGAACTAATGGGACATTATTAGCTAGATGGTAAGAAGGTGTAGAACAAGATTTAAATGAGAAAACTCCCTTTGACACTTCAATATTCCTTCCACCATTTGATTCAACTTGAGATTCCAGTGCTAGTCCTTTACACTTCTCATCAACACCTACACAAGAGCAACAAGAGTTAGTGCTAGTAACATGCTCAAAATAAGGCAAAGGTGAAGAATGAACCATAGGTAGAGAACAAGCAGTAGAATCTGGAATTTCCCTTTTAAGATGAGCTCGAATGAATCCTCCAATGGCACGGACAGGTTTGAATGGACATTGTTCCATGAATTGATACCAAAGAGATTTAGTTCCTAGAAGACAAACCCCATGGAAACTCACAAAGTGTTCAAGTGACTTGGGAATGGAACATGCCATGACCAACTCTACTTGACTTTGTTTAAGCTGCACAAAAGAAGAGGTACTAAACAAAACACATGTTAGCTGGTTAGCAAACAAAATGTTCACACTTTCAGCCTTTGTAAACACGGCCAACTCCTCCTTTTTACTCTCCACTAAGGCCAAATTATTCTTGCCTTTTCCCACTCCATTCTTCTCGGACCATTGCTCACTCATTGTACATGAGGTTTGATTTTCATTGTCTATCTAGCTCATGTTCATGGCTCAGTTGTAACTCATTCATATTTGGCTCTTCAATCAACGAGGGACTAGGATGAATTTTCCCTTTATTACCACCGGTTGACACATGATTAAGTTGTTCCAAGTGGGAATCCAACACTTGGCTAAGTCTTTCCATCATAGAATCAACCAATGCTTTATTCCGACTTCGGAATTCTTCCCTCGATTTACGAAGCGTTGACTCAATTCGAGAATTCTCAAACTCCTTGTCTTGATTGTCAAGACACTTCTCAGATGAATCTCGTTGGCTTGAGGTGGACCTCAATTTAGAGGTTTGGCGCAAACTTCTTTGCTCCTTCTCATATTCAGCACAATCTCGTTTATACCCTTCATATACACGCGAAGCACGGTAACGTTCCATCTCCTCCCGAAACTCATGTTGTGAACTAGATTCCATGGAACTAGAGTGCTTGGGAGTAGGCCGCTTGGAACCCCTCCTCTTGAGAGGCTCATTCTCCAAGAATTCTTGGTTGTATGAGTAAGAGGCAACTTCCCTAGGCATGATTACGTGACCTGCCAAAATGGTTAGCAAAGAAAAAGAGATTCCTCACGACACACAAGCTCACGTGTATGTGCTCATCACTCGTGTATCACTCAAATAAACTTACCAAAATTCCTTACCTTGCCGGTTTGAGTAGTTGAGAAATACCGTGCAAAAATCCAAAACTTGTTCTCCCAACTTTAGCACCAGAGTAACCGAGAACAAAGACACAATTTGGAAACAATTCGGACACGATGGTGTAAGGTTTTGGCAATTCCCTAAGGCGGACAGATTTGGAATACGCGAGAATGGAAAAGGAAATAAGCAAATGCGGGATTTGGAAGTTTTGTGAGAACCCAGAAAAAAAAAAATTTTATTTATTTATTTATTATTTTATTCCTGTGCACCCGTTTTTTTTTTATTTTCTTTATTATATTACTTTTATCAACATTTTATCAGTAAATATAGTTTTAAAATCATTTTTCTAGTATAAGGTAGTTCGTGAGAAATTTGGAACGTATTTTGGACGTGGGACCCGCTAGTGCATTAAGTGAGAGAAATTCGGCCGATTCGGTTAACTATTGCATATAGGGATTTAAGTACTAGGTGTTAGGAGATAATTGGAGGTTACCTAGATGAATTAATACTGAGGAGACAAGAAGATAACTCTAGCAAGACAAAGTGCCAAGTGTCCAATTTTGGTTGGACCAACCTTGCCTAACTTTTGACCAAACTTACCTTACTTGATTTAAAGTGTAATTTTGACCAAGAGCTCTTCATTTCAGCCTTGTCTTGGCCGAAACTTCTTGGGAGCAAAGGAGAAAAACTCTTCAACCTTTCATCTACAAATTCTTGCCAAATCTTGAAAACTAACCGATTAATTCCCAAAGTAGTCCATAAAATCATCTTCCTAGGAGTGTTTGAAGAACTTAGTGGTGTTGGTTTGGAAGAAAACCTCACAAGCTACAAACTTTCTTGAAGAACTAAGGTATCTTGCTTGGAACTCATCTTTTGGTTTTAATTTTGGCCAATTGGTGCCTTATAGTAGTTATATACGTGATTTTCCGGAAGATTTGGTGGATTGGAGTGAAGCTTCCTAATTTTCTGATTTTTCTTGGAATTTTTCTGTTTTCCATGATTGATTATGATTGAGCTTGAATTGATGGTTCCAAATGGTGTTTTATAGCTCTCTTGTGCGTTAATTGGAGTTAATTGCGGGAAATTTCCGCTTGTGCGGAAAATTTCAGATTTAGGGTTTCAATTTGGGGGTTTTCTAGAGTTGATTGTTGAACTTCTAATTGGCTATCATTGAAGGGTATTGTGACCCTAATGAAGTATATTGAATGGCTTATGACTTGTTTGGGTGCTGGTGGTTGTGTTGGATAGTTTTATTGGTTGTCTTGCAGGTTGGAAAAGCTGAAATTTTAGGGGAAATGCTGTCCGAGTGTCTAGGGTATTAGATTCTTGTGAGTTGGGTTGAGATGGATTAGAAATGAACGGTTTTGGGTTTGTTTCTCCTTTTAACCCTAAATGTTATGTATTTTTCATTTCCAAGCTATATTTGGGTCTTGCCTTAATAGTTCCTAGAAATAGGTATTCGACTTGTGTTTGAGTTTTCATTGTACTTTCTTGATTGTTATAGGGCGTGCCGGTGATCCGAGGCTCACGTCGGGCGAAAACTTGTGAAATTTCTTTGTTAAACTTGGTGAGTGTACTACTCACATGTTTGTTATTCCGTGGCTTTCTTGTACTTGAATTCTGTGGTTTGGACTAGTTGTGATGATTGTTTGAGCTAGGTGAGGCGAGGGTGTACTTTACCACTCTCGTACTCTCTAGCCTCCTTGACTGGTTATTATACTAAGCTTACTTGACTGTTTATGATATTACTTGAATATTATTGACTGTACTGGATTTGGTATCGCTTGGATACCAACTTTACTGTTCACTCTGAGCTCTATCTCATTGGAAGTCAATGGACTCGAGCCAGTAAGGACTTGGTCGGGGACATTTGACAAGCCATGGGGACTGTATTTGGGAATCTTTGGGTATGAGACCCTTGATTCCGGTATACTCGAGTAATACCAACTCTGTACTGTCTGGTGTTCGGGCCCGGTAAGGGGAAAGTGAGGTGGACGGATAAATGGAGTAAAGAGGAGTCTACGGTCATGATTACCTGGTATACGTTGACGGAGAGTCAATGAGATGAGATCAAGCATGGCAAAAGAGGAAAAGGGCTCTTGAGAGCCATCCGTATCCTTTTATTCCTGATACTTGGGTGTTGTTGCTTTTGCTTACTAGACGTATGTATTTGGATTGAATATTCTTGTGTTTATGTGATCCCGATCTACTTACGTGACGGTACCTCATTGGGCGAAAGCTCACTCCGTGAATTTTGTTTTCCTTACAGGGATTTACCTTTTGGACTTTTGAGTTTGAAGATGAGTTGCGTAGAGCTAGTTGAAAGATTTTGTATAGCTCCTCAATAGTTGGAAACTTTATTTGTACTTGGATTTTAAATGTTTCCTTTTGGCTTGTAAACCCACGAATGTGGTTTGTAACAATGTGTGTGTACTCCTGTTCTATGTAATATATTTGGCTTGTATATATACCTTTTGGGGATTGTTGAAAGTTACCTGTTTTTAGTTGGGCCTTGGTGGTTTGTGACGTGGCAATGCTCTATTTGCTTTACGTTTTGGATTTCCAATTTTTCCGTTTCTCATTTGTTGGTTTGGTTAAGCGCGCTAGTAGATTCCCGAACGCCTTGAGTTACTGTTTTACCGTTTTAGTAGTCCTGGCGAGAGCTGGGCAGGCAGTCCGCTAACCCCTTTGGTACGCCTTAGGGGAAGGTGGGGCTGTCACAGGTGCTATCAGAGCCTAGGTTAGAAATACTCTGGGCGAACCTGAAACCTGGTTCTTTGATTTGGGATTGTGTGTAGACGCCATTAAGTGTGAATATATTGACTAAGCTATAAACCTTTGTTATCTTTGTAGGTTATGGCTGGCACTAGTGGAGCGGGCGGAGACGAGCCACCTCAGAGGCGCCCACGGGTTATCGACTTCCAGGAGAGGCCAGGAGGTCCGATCCGGCTGTGGTATACCGCTAGCCGGACCCGCCGCTGTAGGCGTTGCCAGTTTTACTCTTACACGGACCACATGGTTGTGGCAGTGCTTGCTGAGCGACGGAGGCTTAGATGTGCCGCCGCCAGGGAGCGCACTGAGACCCTTAGGCTTAGGGGCATCACGCGGATGCAGGCCGATAGGATTGGGGAGCTCCAGGGGAACGTGGCCATGGAGCAGGAGAGGACGAACGCTCTGAGAGAGCAGTTGCAGGTGGTTAACGACCGCCTCACTAGGGTAGTCCGGGAGGTGAGAGACCGGTCCGGCGCTATTATCGATGAGTGTGGGGCACTCATCCAGGGAGTGATTGGCGCCAATGCGCCAGGGGGAGTTCCAGGTGGCGGAGCTCCAGGTCAGGGAGGCGCCCCTAGCTCTAGCTCTGGGGGGGAGTCGGTTGGCTCCGTCGAGGACTAGATTAGGGTTTTGAGCCTTGTTTTGATCCCGTGTGAGGGATACCTAGGAGAAGCTTTTGGTTAGCTGTTTTGTACCTTTTGTACCTTTTGGGGCCTAGGTTGTACAGTGTATTTTGACAGACCCTCTTTTGGCTTCACGGGAGTACTTTTGTATATATTTGCTTGACTGCTCATGTATGACTGTTTGTCACAGTTATGTGTTCTGTGTATAACTGTTCTATGTGTATACATATCTTATGTGGTGTTTATTTTTGGTTCTTCGATCATGCTTATGTGACTATATTTATATGCACTTTTAATATTATTTTGTACCTCGACTTTAGAGTGACATTAGAGCAATGGAAGGCACTCGTAGTGGACGAGGCCGCGGGCGCGGGGTTAGGCAACCCACAACTGACGAGGGTACTAGGGATACCACGACTGAACCAAATCCTGAACCTAGGGTTGACCCTAATGCCCGACTTTAGAGTGACATTAGAGCAATGGAAGGCACTCGTAGTGGACGAGGCCGCGGGCGCGGGGTTAGGCAACCCACAACTGACGAGGGTACTAGGGATACCACGACTGAACCAAATCCTGAACCTAGGGTTGACCCTAATGCCCAAATAGCTGCTGCTATGCAGCAAATGACCGACTTGTTAGCCCACGTAGTTCAACAGCAGGGCCAACCTCCTATCCAGCAACCTGGGAACCCTGGCCATGTAGTAGAGAGTGAAGATCGGGCCCTAGAGAGATTTCAGAAGTTCTCTCCGCCAAAATTTCTGGGGGGGCCAGATCCGGACGTGGCCGAAAAATGGTTAGAGAAAATGATAGATATTTTTGCCGCCCTACACTATTCAGAGGAGAGGCAGGTTACTTTCGCAGTCTTCCAATTGGAAGGGGCCGCGCGTTCTTGGTGGAACGTGATACGATCCCCAAGAACATGGGTAAACTTTGTGAGGGACTTCAATGCGAAATACTTTCCTCCTCTAGTCCAGGAAAAGAAGGAGGACGAGTTCATTAGACTCCGCCAGGGGACTCAATCGGTGGCTGAGTACGAGAGCCAGTTTACTCGTTTATCTAAGTTTGCCCCTGAACTCATTCTAACGGAGCAAAGGAGAGTTAGACGTTTTATTCAAGGGCTCAATGTGGAAATCCAAAAGGATCTGGCGGTAGCCCAGATCAATATCTTTAGTGACGCTGTGGAGAAAGCTTTGCGAGTTGAAAATGCAAGGCTCCAAGTAAGGAATTTTCAGGTGAAAAAACGGGGGTTCTCTGCGAGTAGTTCGAACCAAGGGGATAAAGGGACCCCTCCTAAGTTGGGAAGAGGAGCCGGAGGAGGAAGGCAACCGGGAATGACGCGAGGGACTCCGCCGAGGGGTGGTCACAATGGACGGGGCCCGCAAAGAAGCGCTTCACAAGGAAGTTCGGCCTCAGTTCCACGTGGACCCTGTGGATTTTGTGGGAAACCAAACCACACCGAGGACAATTGTTGGAGGAAAGAAAGGAAATGCTTGCGCTGCGGGAGTGCGGAGCACCAAATAGCTAACTGTCCGGTGTTACCTCGGGAGGCTAGAGTAACTACCCAGTCGTCGAAGGCTAACTCGGGACAGTCCAAGGTAGAAGGGACAAAGCCAAAGGTGCCAGCTCGGGTTTACTCCCTTGAGCAACAACAAGTCCCTGATTCCTCTGGGGTTGTAGAAGGTACGATCCCTGTTTTTCATCGTCTAGCTAGGATTTTGATCGACCCTGGTGCTACCCATTCCTTTGTTAACCCCAATTTTATGTGCGGCATTGATATAACCCCTGTTAGCTTGCCTTATGACTTAGAAGTTAGTACTCCTACGGGGGACCAACGTTTGATTACTGGTTTGATGTATACAAATTGCGAAATTTGGGTAGGAGAGAGGAAGCTTTTGGGGAATCTTATAAGTTTAGCTATTAAGGGGTACGACGTTATATTGGGTATGGACTGGCTAGCGAAGTACGATGCACAACTTGATTGTAAGAGAAAAATAGTGGAATTTCGTATACCGGGGGAGGCAACCCTAAGGCTCGATATAATGGGTAGTTTAGCCTCATCTGCATTGATTTCGGGTATTCGGGCTAGGAAATTTCTGTATAAAGGGGCCCAAGGGTTCCTAGCTTTTCTTATAAACACTCCTACTGATAAGTTGAGGGTTGAAGATGTGCCTGTAGTAAGTGAATATCCGGATGTGTTTCCTGATGAATTAGTCACTTTACCTCCGGAGAGAGAAATAGAGTTTAAGATCGACTTATTGCCGGGGACGTCACCTATCTCTAAGACCCCCTATCGAATGGCACCTACTGAGCTCAAGGAGTTGAAATTACAGTTGCAAGACCTATTGGAGCGTGGGTTTATTCAGGAGAGTGGATCTCCGTGGGGGGCTCCGGTACTATTTGTTAAGAAGAAGGATGGAACTTTAAGATTGTGTATCGATTATCGGGGATTAAACAATATGACCATTAAGAACAAATACCCACTTCCTCATATCGATGAACTGTTTGACCAGTTGCAAGGCGCGGTGGTCTTTTCAAAGTTAGATCTCCGACAGGGTTACTATCAGTTGCTTATTAAGAAAGAAGATGTACCCAAGACTGCTTTCAATTCTAGATATGGGCATTTTGGGTTTGCAGTCATGCCCTTTGGGTTGACCAATGCCCCTGCCGCCTTTATGGATTTGATGCATCGGGTTTTCAAACCCTACCTGGACCGATTTGTTGTCGTGTTTATTGACGACATCTTGGTCTATTCTAAAACCCGTGAGGAACATGAGCAGCATTTGAAGCTAGTGTTACAAACCCTAAGAGATCATCGGCTATACGCCAAATTTAGTAAGTGTGAATTTTGGTTGGAGAAAATCTCTTTCTTGGGACATGTGATTTCAAAAGAAGGTATTACAGTGGATCCCGCGAAAGTAGAGGCAGTGGCTGAATGGAAGAGGCCAGAAAACCCCACTGAGATTCGCAGTTTCTTAGGGTTGGCTGGGTACTATAGACGCTTTATTAAAGACTTTTCCAAACTGGCTGGCCCTTTAACCGATCTAACGAAGAAAAATAGCCATTTTGTGTGGGATACTAGGTGTGAAACCAGTTTCCAGGAGTTGAAACGAAGGTTAACCAGGGCTCCTGTTTTGGCCTTGCCTAATGGGAAGGACAGTTTTACTGTTTATACCGATGCTTCGAGGGAAGGCTTAGGGTGTGTGTTAATGCAAAACAAGAACGTGATTGCTTTTGCCTCTAGGAAACTGAAAACCCATGAACAAAACTACCCTACCCATGACTTGGAGTTAGCTGCTGTGGTCTTTGCTCTGAAAAAGTGGAGACACTACCTCTACGGGGTTACCTTTGAGGTTTATTCAGACCATAAGAGTCTTAAATACCTTTTCTCCCAAAAAGAGTTGAATATGAGGCAACGCCGGTGGATGGAACTCTTAGAAGATTATGACTGCACGATCAACTACCATCCCGGTAAGGCTAACGTAGTAGCGGACGCCTTAAGTCGGAAGGCTCAAGTAGCAGGGTTAATGGTCAAGGAGTGGGAAATGTTAGGAGCAGCTAGCGAG